>NC_044034.1:141542441-141729941 GCF_901765095.1 Microcaecilia unicolor | reverse complement strand
GGAAATTTAGGCTTATTCTATAAAGTACACCTAAAGTAAGGCGTAGGTTATAGAATGCGCTTAGGTGAATTTCATTTTGGCGCCAAAAGTTTAGGCATGATATAAAGAATCTAGTCCTATATGTTTTTCACAGATTTGCTTTCAGAGACAGCAGGTCTCTCTGCGATCTTTATTACACATAGAGACCTGTAATTCCTTGCTTTCTTTTTTGCAGCCATTTATAAGGCACGTCAGGTGATCTAGAAATTGCAATGCTCTTTGTTAAGTGGTGTTCAATGCAAACACCCAGCTGCTTGTAACACAGGCCTCCTCACTACCTCTTAATCCTTTGTCTGCAAAAGTCCTTCACAGACATTAACTGACACTTACACCTTTTCTTCCTTTAAAAATACATTTGCTATGTACAGAACAACTCACAAGAAATTTCTTTTTTATTATTTCCATAATACTCCTATATTCGGTTTCATCAGACCAGAATGTTTGATTTCCAAAACCACTTTCATTGGTTTAAATACCTACTCTTATTAGGTTTTCTAAATTATTGAAATTGTTCGTAAATGTTTAGTTTAGCAGCGCGCCTATGTGAACAATCCAATAAGGTGCCTATTTTACGAAGGCAACAAAGCACCTTTGTGCCTATATAAAAAAGACTGCTACAATAACCCCCAGGAATGCTCAATCCTCAATCCTCTTCCACAAATTTACACGTGGAGGGGCATAATCGAACGTCGCCGGCCAAATAGATCACCGGTGATCTATGTTGGCGGCAGCGCTACAGCTGGCCGGAACTGTATTATCGAAAAAGATGGCCGGCCATCTTTTTTTTCAATAATACGGTTTAGCCCGGCCAAATGCCGTGGAGTTCGCCGGGTTTGAGATGGCCAGGTTTGTTTTTCAGCGATAATGGAAAGTTATGTCGGCCATCTCAAACCCCGGCCAAATTCAAAGCATTTGGCCGTGGGAGGCGCCAGTATTTTTAGTGCACTGGCCCCCCTGACATGCCAGGACACCAACCAGCCACCCTAGGGGTCACTGCGCTGGACTTCAGAAAAGCTCCCACGTGCATAGCTCCCTTACTTTGGGAGCTGAGCCCCCCAACCCCCCCCCCCCCCAAACCCACTACCCACAAATGTACTGCACCCACTAAAATTGTTCCAGGGACCTGCATACAGCCTCTATGACTTATTGCTGCTGTATAACTTTGGCACACCAGTTCACACCTGAAGACTAATCTCTCTGAAAAAGTCCTTTCTTGAAATAACCACGTTTACTCACAGTTAACTGCAGATCAGAGGTTGTGCCCCACTGGCAAAGAGTCCCCTGGTACTAAGATTAGCAGTAGGTCAGAGCTGGCACAATGGTGTACAATGCCCTCTTTCAGCACCTACGTTCTCTAACGTGGGTAACACAGGAAAGGGAACTAAAACTGGCTTACAAAAATGGCCACTACCGCATGGACTACAACAGGAAACAAAACAGGGCACACTCTGACCCAGTTAGCAGGGGGGGAAAAGCACCATGGGAGTAGAGCCCAGTACCCTACACCCACCACAATGCATTGCTAATGTGACTCTGCAGGGCACCTAACAGAAAAGGTGTCACACTCACCTGAGAGCCACATCGCAACCAGGGAAAGGCTGTCGGAGGATACAACACATTCTGCTGTCATGGAGGTGGGTACGGCATTGAGGCTGGCATACAGGCTGGCAAAAAAGGTTTTTTAGTTTTATTTTTTTAGTTTGGAAGGGGATTGGTGACCACTGGGGGAGTATGGAGAGGTCATCCCCCATTCCTTCCAGTGGTCATCTGGTCAGTTGGGGCACCTTTTTGAGGCTTGGTCGTGACAATAAAAGGACCAAGTAAAGCCGACAAAATACTGCTTAACGACGCTTTTTTTTTTTCCATTATCGGCGAAAGCCGGCCATCTGGTAGCCACGCCCATGCCCGCCCATGTCCCGCCTTCACTAATCTACTGACACGCCCCTTTGAACTTTCGCCGGCGAAGCAACGGGACAGCGGCGATGCAGTCAAAAATACCGCTTTCGATTATACCGATTTCGCCGCTTTTAAAAAATCGCCGGCCATCTCCCGATTTGTGTCGGAAGATGGCCGGCGATCACTTTCGATTATAAGCTGGTTGTTCTAAAGATGTCAATATGTGCAGGTACCCTATATATTTATACAAGTAAAACACCAAGGTAATACACAAGAAGGGGAAAGCTCGCTCAGAGTCAACCTCAATGGTACTACAAAAAGTGAGCAAAGACTTTGAATGTGATTAACACCACCCAATCAAAAAAATACAAAAATGGGGGAAAATACCTCAGAAACTAATTAATTTATTTGTAGCATTTGTATCCCACATTTTCCCACCAACTCGCAGGCTCAATGTGGCTTAAATTTGCCATAATGGCGGTTGCCATTTCCGGGTAACAGAATTACAAATGGTTTTGCGTTAAGGTGCATACATACATGGTAACATAGATGGAACATAACATACATGGAACAGATCATGGTATATATATATATATATATATATATACACACCATGTGCGTACATACATGGTAAAGAAGAATACATTATGGTATTGCATGAAGGTTCCTGAGTGATACTTGGATTATGACATACATTAGGTCATCGACTATGGAGAGACCATTTTCGACATAAGGATTGAAGTGATAGTGCTTGTTCCCTAATAGCAAAGAGGTTAATCAGTCAAGTGGTAAGATTTCGGTTGTGTCTAGGTCGTGTATATTCTTATTATTTAGTATTTAAGATGGATGTTTATGGTATGCCTTCTTAAACAAATCTGTTTTCAGTAGCCTTCGGAAGATAGTTAGGTCTTGCATTGTTTTTATGGCCTTCGGTAGTGCGTTCCATAGCTGGGTGCAGATGAATGAGAAACTGGTCGCATATGTGGATTTATATTTTAGCCCTTTGCAGTTAGGGTAGTGGAGATTGAGGAATGTACGTGCTGATTTTTTTTGCGTTCCTAGTAGGCAGGTCTATAAGATCTGACATGTAGGTTGGGGCTTCCCCTTGAACAATTTTGTGGACCAGGGTGCAGACTTTGAACGTAATTCGTTCTTTTAGTGGGAGCCAGTGACCTGCTACTGCAAGCCTATAGCAATTAGACCATCCTGGTCACGTGTCTGCTCTCTATAATCATCGGTCAAACCCCCCCCCCCCCCAGCCAACCACAACGGTTGTGCAAAATTATTTGTATATTTTTTTATTACATTTTTTTTTAAGTGCATCATGCATCAATTTGAAAAAAGAAAAAAAGGATTATAATTGTGTAACCACGCATCCCACTGCCAAACATATAAAAATAAAGGTTCAGCTTAACTTAACTGACTGAGCTTGACTGTATGTAGTTATCCCGAATGGCAACCGAGACCCAACGGACCCGTTTCACCAAAAGGCTTCTTCAGGGGACACAGGATTCCCAATTCGTGGATACCAGTTCAGGCTCAGCAGAGGCGCTGCAAGAAACAAAACAAGACGTTACACATCCAATAGTCAATAAAACTCTCCATGGTGTTACTCACACTCAACAAAAAGGAGAAAATGAAAAGCAAACCACAACAGCAGCTAACCTGAACAAATGCTCCATCTATTAGAGCTTAAATGCAGGAGCCCGAAAAAAAACCCGCCAATATATACTAAAACGCCCACGCATGCGTGCTGGTGAACCTGTCAATTCTCAATCAGCTGCCTATGACAGCCAGCCAATCGAAAACGTCCATGCCTACGCTTACGTACTAGAGAACCAGTCAGGAAAAAACAGCTGTACCTGACAACTGACGTAATTGGGTAGAAAAACCCATATTCCAGTACTAGCTAGGATACAAAATACCCCCCAAAGTGGAAAAAGAAATAAAAAAAATAAAAGAAAAAGAAAAGTGCCAAAATGCACTAAAAAAATAAATGATTCTACTAAAAAAAATATATGTGTTCAAAAAAAAAGATGTACTCAAAAAAAGGAAGAAAGCTGTACTCAAAAAAAAGGTGTACTCAAAAAAACCCAATTACGTCAGTTGTCAGGTACAGCTGTTTTTTCCTGACTGGTTCTCTAGTACGTAAGCGTAGACATGGACGTTTTCGATTGGCTGGCTGTCATGGGCAGCTGATTGAGAATTGACAGGTTCACCAGCACGCATGCGTGGGCGTTTTAGTATATAATGGCAGGTTTTTTTCGGGCTCCTGCATTTAAGCTCTAATAGACGGAGCATTTTTCAGGTTAGCTGCTGTTGTGGTTTGCTTTCATTTTCTCCTCTATGTTGAGTGTGAGTAACACCATGGAGAGTTTTGGTGACTATTGGATGTGGTGTGTCTTGTTTTTGTGTCTCGTAGCACCACTGCTGAGCCTGAACTGGTATCCACAAATTGGGAATCCTGTGTCCCCTGAAGAAGCCTTTTGGTGAAACGGGTCCGTTGGGTCTCGGTTGCCATTTGGGATAACTACGTACAGTCAAGCTCAGTCAGTTAAGTTAAGCTGAACCTTTATTTTTATATGTTTGGCAGTGGGATGCGTGGTTACACAGTTATAATCCTTTTTTCAAATTGATGCATGATGCAATTTAAAAACATTTTTTCAGAAAAAAATAAATAAAAAAAGATACAAATAATGTTGCACAACCGTTGTGGTTGGCTGGGGGGGGGGGGGGTTTGACCGATGATTATAGAGCGCAGACACGTGACTAGGACGGTCTCATTGCTATAGGCTTGCAGTAGTAGGTCATTAGTTTCTGAGGTCTTTTCCCCCATTTTTGTCTTTTTTTGATTGGGTGGTGTTAACTACATGTAAAACACACAATACAATGCAGCCTCTGCTCCATGCTCAGGGAATGACTATGCTCAGCACATGCCATCTTGCCAGCACACATGAAGGGGCATTTTTGATATGACGTCTAAGTTAGCGCTAAATGTCCCAAATCCGAATAGGAAATATGGCCATTTTTGAAACAGCAAAATGTTTTTTTTCCGAAAATGGTCACATGCAAGATGTTTTCATGCTCTGTGTGTTTATATTTTTAGGTCATTTACAAAAAAAAAAAGTCCAAGTGAAAAAAGTAGAAAATCAAGCCATTGGTATGTAGGAGGAGACAACATTCTTAGTAGACGGGCTACATAGACATCCCAGAAAAGCACTGGGGCACCCTAGGGGGCACTGCAGTAGACTTCATATAAAAACTCCCAGGTACACATCTCACTGTTACCCCCTTATACTGTATGCTGAGCCCTCCAAAACCCACCAAAAGCTTACTGTACTCAATTGTACACCACTACAACAGCCCTTATGGTGAAGGGGTCACCTGTATGTGGGTACAGTAAGTTCTGAGGGAGTGTGGGAGGGCTCAAACTTTCCACCATAAGTGTAACAGGTAGAGTGGGATATCGGCCTGGGTTCTCCTCTCTATAGTGCACTCCACTGGCCACTACACTACTCCAAGGACCTGCTTGCTGCTCTACTGGAACTGGCTATAATATCTGAAGCTGTCATAAAGACTGGTAAGTAATATTTTTAATCATTTCATTGGGGGGCTGGGAGGGGGTCAGCGACTACTAGGGGAGTAAGGGGGGGTCATCTCTGATTCCCTCCGATGGTCATCTGGTCATTTAGGACACCTTTTTGTACCTTATTCATTCTAAAAACAGGTCTAGGCTAAAAAATTGAAGTTTCAGCCCTATACATTTTCATTTTGTTCCATATGGCTGAAAAATGTAAAGTGTTAAGAATGCCCTAAGCCCACCCCTGACTTGCCCCTTGTGATTTGGACACAACTGCAGACGAATTGCATAGATAAACAACTGCAAAAATAGTGCTTTATGACACTTTTTGGATGTTTTTTGAAAATTAACCCAATAGTGTACTTCTACGCCGATACTCAGTTATGCAATTTCATAAGCCCTTTTCTAAATAGAAAATACTTGGTAAAGTTACCTCCACTATACCCAGTTTGCTGTTTCCTTGTGTATGTGCCATTTCATCTACTGTGTAAAGTCACCTTTGAAGACCTAAAAGTGAATGATACATACCTGTAGCAGGTGTTCTCCGAGGACAGCAGGCTGATTGTTCTCACGACTGGGGTGACGTCCGCGGCAGCCCCCACCAACCGGAAAAAAGCTTCGCGGGACGGTCGGCACGCAGGGCACGCCCACCGCGCATGCGCGGCCGTCTTCCCGCCCGTGCGCGACCGCTCCCGCCAGTTGAATGACTAGCAAAAGATGAAACACACAACTCCAAAGGGGAGGAGGGAGGGTAGGTGAGAACAATCAGCCTGCTGACCTCGGAGAACACCTGCTACAGGTATGTATCATTCACTTTCTCCGAGGACAAGCAGGCTGCTTGTTCTCACGACTGGGGTATCCCTAGCTCTCAGGCTCACTCAAAACAAGAACCCAGGTCAATCGAACCTCGCAACGGCGAGGGTACAACAGAAAATTGACCTACGAAGAACAACTAACTGAGAGTGCAGCCTGACCAGAATAAATTCGGGTCCTGGAGGGTGGAGTTGGATTTACACCCCAAACAGATTCTGCAGCACCGACTGCCCGAACCGACTGTCGCGTCGGGTATCCTGCTGGAGGCAGTAATGTGATGTGAATGTGTGGACAGATGACCACGTCGCAGCCTTGCAGATCTCTTCAATAGTGGCTGACTTCAAGTGGGCCACCGACGCTGCCATGGCTCTGACACTATGAGCCGTGACATGACCCTCAAGAGTCAGCCCAGCCTGGGCGTAAGTGAAGGAAATGCAATCTGCTAGCCAATTGGAGATGGTGCGTTTCCCGACAGCGACCCCTAGCCTGTTAGGGTCGAAAGAAATAAACAATTGGGCGGACTGTCTGTGGGGCTGTGTCCGCTCCAAGTAGAAGGCCAATGCTCTCTTGCAGTCCAATGTGTGCAACTGACGTTCAGCAGGGCGGGTATGCGGCCTGGGGAAGAATGTTGGCAAGACAATTGACTGGTTAAGATGGAACTCCGACACCACCTTCGGCAGGAACTTTGGGTGGGTGCGGAGCACTACTCTGTTGTGATGAAATTTGGTATATGGAGCATGAGCTACTAGGGCTTGAAGCTCACTGACCCTACGAGCTGAAGTAACTGCCACCAAGAAAATGACCTTCCAGGTCAAATACTTCAGATGGCAGGAATTCAGTGGCTCAAAAGGAGGTTTCATCAGCTGGGTGAGAACGACATTGAGATCCCATGACACTGTAGGAGGCTTGATAGGGGGCTTTGACAAAAGCAAGCCTCTCATGAATCGAACGACTAAAGGCTCTCCAGAGATGGCTTTACCTTCCACACGATAATGGTAAGCACTAATCGCACTAAGGTGATTCCTTACTGAGTTGGTCTTGAGGCCAGACTCTGATAAGTGCAGAAGGTATTCAAGCAGGTTCTGTGCAGGGCAAGAACGAGGTTCTAGGGCCTTGCTCTCACACCAAACGACAAACCTCCTCCACTTGAAAAAGTAACTCTTCTTAGTGGAATCCTTCCTAGAGGCAAGCAAGACCTGGGAGACACCCTCAGACAGACCCAACGTAGCGAAGTCTATGCCCTCAACATCCAGGCCGTGAGAGCCAGGGATTGAAGGTTGGGGTGCAGCAACGCTCCGTCGTTCTGCGAAATGAGAGTCGGAAAACACTCCAATCTCCACGGTTCTTCTGAGGACAACTCCAGAAGAAGAGGGAACCAGATCTGACGGGGCCAAAAGGGCGCTATCAGAATCATGGTGCCGCGGTCTTGCTTGAGCTTCAGTAAGGTCTTCCCCACCAAAGGTATGGGAGGATAAGCATACAGGAGGCCGGTCCCCCAATGAAGGAGAAAGGCATCTGACGCTAGCCTGCCGTGTGTCTGAAGTCTGGAACAGAACAGAGGCAGCTTGTGGTTGGTCTGAGAGGCGAAAAGATCCACCGAGGGGGTGCCCCACTCTCGGAAGATCTTGCGTACCACTCTGGAATGGAGCGACCACTCGTGCGGTTGCATGACTCTGCTCAGTCTGTCGGCCAGACTGTTGTTTACGCCTGCCAGGTACGTGGCTTGGAGAAGCATGCCGAACCGGCACGCCCAACGCCACATCCCGACGGCTTCCTGACACAGGGGGCGAGATCCGGTGCCCCCCTGCTTGTTGACGTAATACATTGCAACCTGATTGTCTGTCCGAATTTGGATAATTTGGTAGGACAGCCGATCTCTGAAAGCCTTCAGTGCGTTCCAGATCGCTCGGAGCTCCAGGAGGTTGATCTGCAGATCCTTTTCCTGGAGGGACCACAGACCCTGGGTGTGAAGCCCATCGACATGAGCTCCCCACCCCAGGCGAGATGCATCCGTCGTCAGCACTTTCGTGGGCTGCGGAATTTGGAATGGACGTCCCAGGGTCAAATTGGTCCGGATGGTCCACCAGAGCAGTGAAGTGCGGCAACTGGTGGAGAGGCGGATGACATCTTCTAGATTCCCGGTGGCTTGGAACCACTGGGAAGCTAGGGTCCATTGAGCAGATCTCATGTGAAGACGAGCCATGGGAGTCACATGAACTGTGGAGGCCATATGACCCAGAAGTCTCAACATCTGCCGAGCTGTGATCTGCTGAGACGCTCTGGTCTGCGAAGCCAGGGCCAGGAGATTGGTGGCCCTCGCTTCGGGAAGGTAGGCCTGAGCCGTCTGGGTATTCAGCAGCGCTCCTATGAATTCCAGAGACTGGGTTGGCTGGAGATGGGACTTTGGGTAATTTATCACAAACCCCAGCAGCTCCAGAAGTTGAATAGTGCACTGCATGGACCGGAGGGCTCCCGCCTCCGAGGTGTTCTTGACCAGCCAATCGTCGAGATATGGGAACACGTGCACTCCCAGCTTGCGTAGGTAGGCCGCTACCACCACGAGGCACTTGGTAAACACTCGTGGGGCAGAGGCGAGCCCAAAGGGCAGCACACAATACTGAAAGTGCCGTGCGCCCAGGCGGAATCTGAGATACTGTCTGTGAGCTGGCAGTATCGGGACGTGAGTATATGCGTCCTTTAAATCCAGGGAACATAGCCAATCGTTTTTTCTGAATCATTGGCAGAAGGGTGCCCAAGGAAAGCATCCTGAACTTTTCTTTGACCAGGAATTTGTTCAGGCCTCTCAGGTCTAGGATGGGACGCATCCCCCCTGTTTTCTTTTCCACAAGGAAGTACCTGGAATAGAATCCCTGCCCTTCCTGCCCGGGTGGTACGGGCTCGACCGCATTGGCGCTGAGAAGGGCGGAGAGTTCCTCTGCAAGTACCTGCTTGTGATGGGAGCTGAAAGACTGAGCTCCCGGAGGACAATTTGGAGGCAGGGAGGCCAAATTCAGGGCGTATCCGCACCGCACTATTTGGAGAACCCACTGGTCGGAGGTTATGAGAGGCCACCTTTGGTGAAAAAATTTTAACCTCCCTCCGACCGGCAGATCGTCCGGTACGGACACTTGTAGGGCGGCTATGTTCCCGTGGATCCAGTCAAAAGCCCGTCCCCGGCTTTTGCTGTGGAGGCGCAGGGGGCTGCTTAGGCGCACGCTGTTGACGAGAACGAGCGCGCTGGGGCTGTCCCTGTGCCTGACGAGGCCTTCGGGCCGGCTGGTTGTACCTACGCTTCGCAAAAGAATAGGGTGCAGCCTGCCGGGCCCGGGAAAAACGTCCACCTGTGGAGGTGGATGCTGAAGGCGCCCGGTGGGAGAGCTTGTCGAGAGCGGTTTCCCGCTGATGCAGTTGGTCCACCATCTGCTCGACCTTCTCACCAAAAATGTTATCCCCCCGGCAAGGGACGTCGGCCAGTCTCTGCTGGGTGCGGTTGTCCAGGTCAGAGGCCCGAAGCCATGAGAGCCTGCGCATCACTATACCTTGGGCCGCAGCACGAGATGCCACGTCACAGGTGTCATAGATACCCCTGGACAGGAACTTTCTGCACGCCTTCAGCTGCCTGACCACCTCCTGATAAGGCCTGGACTGCTCCGGCGGGAGCTTCTCGACCAGGTCCGCCAGTTGTTGCACATAGGTCCGCATGTGAATGCTCATATAGAGCAGGTATGATTGGATGCGGGTCACGAGCATGGAGGATTGGTAGGCCTTCCTCCCAAACGAGTCCAGAGTGCGAGACTCCCGCCCCGGGGGCGCCGAGGCGGTATCCCTCGAACTCCGTGCCCTCTTGAGAGCAGAATCCACGACCGCTGAGTCATGGGGCAATTGTGGCCGCATTAACTCTGGGTCAGAGTGGATCCTGTACTGGGACTCTGCTTTCTTGGGAATGGTGGGGTTAGTTAATGGTCGCACCCAGTTCCGAAGCAGTGTCTCCTTGAGGACATTGTGCAGCGGTACCGTGGAGGACTCTCTAGGTGGTGATGGATAGTCGAGGACCTCGAGCATCTCGGCCCTCGGCTCTTCCACAGAGACCACGGGAAAGGGAATGCTGATAGACATATCCCGCACAAAGGAGGCAAAGGAGAGACTCTCAGGAGGTGAGAGCTTCCTCTCCGGTGAAGGCGTGGGGTCCGAGGGAAGGCCCGTAGACTCCTCTGAAGAGAAATATCTATGGTCCTCCTCTTCCCCCCACGAGTCCTCATCCTCGGTATCGGACATAAGCTCATGTAGCTGAGTCCTGAACCGGGCCCGGCTCGACGTCGAGGCACCAGGGTCTCGGTGTCGTCGAGCGGTGGGCTCCCGCGTCGGCGGGGACGGAGCTCCCTCCATCGACGTCGACGGGGACTCCACCTGCGTGGCGGTCGAGACCGGCACCGCAAGCGGCGGCGGTGTCGACTGCCCCGGCGCCGGGCTAGAGCTCGCCGGCGCCACAGTCATCGGCGCCGAGGGCGCAAGCACCCCCGGCACAGCCTGGCGCATCAGCCCTTCCAGGATCCCCGGAAGGATGGCTCTGAGGCACTCGTCCAGGCCCGCTGCCGGGAAAGGCGGTGGGGCCGGTAGGGGTGTCGGTGCCAGAATCTGGTGGGAGCCAGGAGACGACACCGAGGTGCCGGGACCCTGTTGTGTCGGCACCTCTATCACCGACGGGGATCTCTCCTCTCGATGGAGACGCTTCGGCGTCGACTCCTCTCCGATGTGCATCGAGGGCGACCGGTGACGGCGCTTCTTATCCTTCTTCCGATGCCCGTCACCGGCGCCGGGAGGCATGGAGGAGGAGGATGACGATCCCCCTCGGTCTCGAGGAGCCGGGTCAGACAGGGTTCGGTCCCGTGGGCCATGGGCTGAGGGAGTGACCGGGGCCGACTGCCCACGCGGCCTCTCACCTCTACCCTCACCGGCGGACCGGCGGGCCGACGGGACCTGTTCTCCTGGGGTCGATGCCATCGGTGCCGATGTCTCGGGCATCGATACCGGTACCGAAGGACCGGGCGTCGATACCGATGCCGTCGAGGTCGACGTCGAGGGGCCGGCGCAAGTTCCAAAAATACGGTCCCGTTGAACTTGCCTCGCAACCTGAGTCCGTTTCCGGAGACCGAGACACAGGGGACACGACTTGAAATTGTGCTCCGGCCCGAGGCACCAAGCGTGGGTGTCGGTCTGCGAGATGGGCCGGCCGCACCGACCACACTTTTTAAATCCACTTGGGACCTTCGAGGACATCGACGGAAAAATCGCGTTGGCGAAATTAAAGTCGTCGATGGTGGCGGAAATCACACCTCGAAAAAGAAAAACGACCGCAACGCAACGTCCCCGCTGGAAGCGAGGGAAAATGGGAGCGCGTGCTCCTTTTTTTTTTTTTTTTTTTTTTAAGAAAGAAAAAGTGGAGCGCGCGGCAATTCAATAAAAAAGAAGAAATAAAAGAAATTCGCGTAAACGCGACGGTTTTTCCGGGGCTGAAACAGAGAGAGCAGCACAGGCACGACTCTCTCCAGGCGCGGAAAAAAAGGAACTGGCGGGAGCGGTTGCGCACGGGCGGGAAGACGGCCGCGCATGCGTGGTGGGCGTGCCCTGCGTGCCGACCGTCCCGCGAAGCTTTTTTCCGGTTGGTGGGGGCTGCCGCGGACGTCACCCCAGTTGTGAGAACAAGCAGCCTGCTTGTCCTCGGAGAAAGCTCAGGTACATTCACATCTGCTCTATCTAACATTTCTTTGGGTTGGTCCTATTAAAGAGAGTTAAACCTCCATAGATTTACTCAACAACAAAGATTTAAATCCACAAATTGAAGCTTTAATATTAAGATCAATTACTCAGCTATCCCTTTTCCAACTAGTGTGATTTTTGTGCACTCTCCTTCTCTAGATCCTCTAGGAGGGGTGGGGGTATTGCTCTAATTCACTGTAAAAGATTGCCCTTTACTGAACTTCCTTCTAATATTTTCTCTTACCCTAAGGTTTTGTTAGCCAAACTTTTTTATCATTTTTTTTTAATTGTCCAACCTTGGGATATGATTTTTCAAACCATAGTTGATGCCACTATCAGTTTCCCCGATTTGCTACTTTTAGATGATTTTAACATCCATGTGGACAACCTGTCTCATCCTAAAATGGGTTCTTTTTTTTTTTTTTTTATCTGGCCCTGGTTTGCAACAACATGTGTCTTATACTTTAGATCTGGTCATCTCCCAGTGCTCTTCTCTTTTTTCTTTGAGTCATTTTTCTACTCTTCCCCTCTTTTGGTCCCTCTGTCCTATTTTTCCTCTCTGGTGACTGCTGATATACCTTTATTTTCTTCTCTTCACAATAGTCACTGGACTAGATGTATTCACCCATTAGATTTACCTTTTGTCTCTCCTCTTTCTACTGTTTTTTTTTTCTGACTGTAGTTCCTTAACATTGCATTGTAAGGTTCTGTGCTAGTAGTCAGTCCTTAGTGGTGCCTTAGATTCTCTCGCTCCATTAAAGTTTTCACACCTCTTTGGTGTCAGCACCAACCATGGTACCATCATGGGCTGAGACTACTGAAGCAACAAACTTCAAGAGCTGAGCATCTTTGAAGGAAATGCAAAACCACCAAATCATTATCTTTTTGTACAGCATGCTAAAGGCCTTATGGATAGTGCAGCAGGTTGTGGATCTGGGGAACCGGGTTCGATTCCTGTTGTTGCCTCACGGTCAGCTGTGGGTTGAGGTCCTGGGGAACCAGGTTCAATTCCCTCTGCAGCTCTGTGTGACACAGGCAAGTCACTTAGCCCTCAATTGCCCCAGGTACAATAAAATACTAGATTGTGAGCCCATTAGGGTTAGTACCAGTATCTGGAAAAGAAAACTGTGAACAGCTTAGGTCTAGGCAGTATATAAATAAAAATATATATATATCGAGAAAAAGCTACAAAAGCTTATTTTTTAAATTTGATGAAGACCAAAAATCCAGAACAGCAGCCATTCACTATTTTTTCAGGCTGCACTGAACTGCATATAATTAATTCAACTATTGCATCACCGTCTGCAGAGGCCCTGGCTTAATAGTTCTCACCTGTTGTGAAGTCAGAGGTTGTTTTATTTTTAATCTTGCTCAGGATATGACCTGTTCACACTTATTTTGATCATGCCTCCTGTCACGAAATGCCACCTGGGGTTACCCCGCGGCCACTTAGAGGGTCTATCCCCAGCACGGCTCAGGTCCACCTGCACCTGCCGCTCATACTCTACACTAGCACCCTCCTCCCATCGACTGGGACACAACTGCCTCTGGGCAAGTCTACCACTCCCAAATTATCCCCAGTGATTTCCAGGTTACTGGAGCCACAATCCCAGTGGTCCCACAGTTCTCAGAAAGCACTCATAGACCCAACACATAAACCAACAGGATTCTTTATCAGTCCATACAGGCAGTATGAACAAACAAATGTGTTTATTCTCAGAACTTGGAACAGTGGACAAAAAAATGTGCAAACAGTAACAAGTAACTGAAAAATGGATCACTTAGAAAACTAACTAAACGTCTGCATACTTCCTAGAAAGTACCTTGAGAGATCAGGGCATATATCAGTTCACAGAGCTCAGCAAAGAGATATCTCTCTCTCTCTCTCTCTCTGTCTTCTCCCAGTCTGAAAGTGAAGCAATAGCCAGCACCTGCTGGGTAATTTCAAACTCTAGGCCAATAAGAGCCCAGAACAGTCAAGTTTCAAATAAAAACTGGTTACATCACTACAGGCACTTCCTATTATCTATGTGCCAACTAAAAGAAAGAGAAGTCAGTCCTCTGTAACAGCTTTAAGTATAAACATGCACCATCTGTTGGCCAAATAGGAGAAATACATTTCAGAACATAATCAATGCAAGAAAATATCCAAAACATTTTACAGGCTTAAAACATACTGGGCCCCTTTTACTAAGTGGCAGTTAGCCCAGCACAGGCTTACTGCTCGCTAAACAGGAAGTACCATCGGGCTACCGCAGCAGCCCAGCGGTAATTCCCAACCCTAGCGTACCATCATATCCAGCGATACAAAATATATTTATTTTTGTAGCACCAGAGTGTACCCGGTGGTAATTGGGCAGTGCCGCACGCTGACCGGTTAACACTGGATTAGTGCAGGAGCCCTTAGCGTCACCTTAATGGGTGCAATAATGGCTCCCCCCCAAAAAAAATGGCTATGTGTTAAGTGCTTTACATGCTGCACGGCCATTTTCTGCAGGAAGGAGAGACTTCCCTTTTACCCACTGCGGTAAAAGGGGCCTCTGCACACATGAAAAAATGCACCAATGCCAGCGTAGGCAGGCTCCCCTTTTGCCACAGCTTGGTAAAATGGACCCACTGTTCCTTCACACCTCCCTACATACCCTTTTTCATGCGCTTTTGATCTCCTGGCTGGACTACTCTAACATAGTATATGTAGGCATAGCTCATATAAATTTGAAGAGACTTCAAACTTTGCATAATACAGTTGTGTGGGTTTTATGTCATGCACACCACACCTCTCTTACTTAGTTTGCATTGTTCCCAGTTGAGTATAGAATTGCATTTAAGGTCTTGGTGCTTACTTGCAAAGCTCTACACAAAGGGTTTACAATCTGTCAACTTTTATTGTTCCTTATATCCTCCCAATGACTCCTTCACTCCCTTAATAATCATTGTCTTGTTCTACCAAGCCCCACCATAGGCCCATTCAGAATCCACAAGGCAGAGCATCCTTTTTTCGGGGGGGAGGGGGGGAAGCTGCATTATGGAACAGTCTCTCTGTCTCTATGTGCCAAACCCTCTCATCAAAGGCCTAAAGACAACCCTTCTTTAAAAGGCCTTTGGCAATCAGTGACAATCAAGGACGGATAACTGTGATCAAATTGTTCTGGTTAGCTTCACCAGTTGAGATCTGATGTCACTGTTGTAAGCTTTCAGGTTCTATGTTTTGTATGTATGATTGTGCCATTGCTTTCCTGTCAAAGTTATGGAGTTCCTTTCTGTTCTATGTCATTGGGATTATAAACTATTTTGACCTGCACATCAGCTAAAGGTGGTCTAGAAAATGTGAATAAAGGATAAAGGGTGCACTGCCTAGATCAGTGGTCATCCCTAATTTTTAAGTGGGGGCCACTTTGGAATCAAATGAGCAGAAAGAGAGCCACCAAATATCTTCCCATTTGAGGCCTCGCCACTGTTGATTAGTGTGTCAATGACACCACCTCACCAGCCTGTATTCAAACTTCTCATTGGGTGCATCCTCAAGGAAGTCAGCATTTCCAAATATTTTCTCTTTGTCTATTGAGAAATGCTTTGTCCTTCAAGCATATATCTCTTTTTCCCACCCACTCCCCTTTCTGCAGCGAGCTTGGGTAGAGAGGCAGAGAACAGCAGAAAAAAAGCCAGAATAATGGTGAGGGCCACGCTAGAGGTGTCCTGGGGCCACCACTGGCCCCCGGACCTTGCATTGAAGAACAATCCTAGAGTGAAACAAAGACTTTTTTTTTTAATTAAAAAATAAATCAGGGCAGGAAAAAAAATCAACTGTCTAAAATCCAAGAATTTTGATTTATTCATAAATAAATAATTTCACTCCAGTAACAGCAAGCAATGGGAGGGCAGATGATTCAGTAGTATTTAACCAGAGGGTGCTGCTGAATGTCTGCTTGGACCACTGTGGAACTGTCCAAGTAATGCTCAGAATCAGAGCAGACCCAGAACTTTTCAAGACTCCAGAGATCTTCAGTGCCAGTAGTCAGATAACTATCTGGACACATAGGACCACAGAAATCGCAGTCCTAATTTGCCCAGATAGTTGGCCACCTACTTGCACTGAATACCTACTGGACTCGGATAACTTCCGGCACCCATGAAAGTTCCACTGAATACTGAGGACCAATTCAGCCCACGGTGTCAGTGCTTTAAAAAATGTTGAGCCTCTCCTGCCCAGTTAAATCACTTTGAATATCAGACAGATTATAATTATTAGCCAAACCGATCAAATCTCCCAATTTGTTCCATTCAAATGGACCTCACAGTGTAAAAAAACTATCAAGTGGTACTGTTTAAGTGAAGGTAATTGTAATTTCAGATTATTTTCTGACTGCAACAATCTGGATGGCACATGCGGAATCCTAGAAGACAAGAAGTAATACAGTGCTTCCCCAGAAAAAAAAATTCTTATAAATAAGACAGAGTGTCTCAGATTGAACTCACAAAATAGACTTCAAATAGGCATTCACATCTTCTCATGATTAGAGGCATGTCAAAGGCAAATCCTGCACTGATATTAGATGGAACAACATCTGGTCTTCTCTACTAGTCAGTCAAGGCTGAAAATACAGAGGAGTTTGTATATTTGAATGCACACACCATTTCTTTCTCTTATACATTTATATGCATTGTAAGCTGCCTAGATGGTACACCCGGCTGGCGGCCCACCAAATTGTAATAAACTTGAAACTTGAGTTGTAGGGCATCATAGAATGGTGACACTCACTGTCTGTATTTGGGGGTTTTCTATCTGCTTTTTCAATATAACATCAATATAAGATTGAATTAGGATAATAAGCTAAGTTCAAGAAACATCACAATGAAACAATACAGGAAATTGATCAGAATGAAACGATACAGGAAACTAAAAAGAAATTAGCTCAATATAGTCCACAATAAAAGAGAAGCATGTATCCTAACTATTCCAAGGAAACCGATATTTACAGGAAACAAAACACAAATATAATTTGGCAGGATGAACATCCTAATTATTGTAAATAGCTCTGAAAAACAGGGGTTGCTCATTCTCCACCGAAAGCAGATTCTTTCCATTCTAGAAAAAAACTGAAGTTGAGATACTTCATAAAAAATATAAGTATGATTATCTAAACGTAATATACATTTACAAGGATATCTCAACTGAAATTAGCACCAATGTCCAAAAAGTTTTGACGAAGGCTCAAAAACTGCCAGCATCTGGCTTGGGTAGATTTAGCCACATCAGAAAATATTGAAAATTTGACATCAAAGAAATTTAAGTCTTTAGTCTTCAATTAAAGTCGCAACAAAGCTTCTTTATCTTGATTAAAGACAAAAGTCACCAAAAAGGTTGTTCTCAGCACAACCTCCTCCTATGATTTCTCCAATATATCCATCAAGTTCAGACTGTCTGAAGAAACATCTATCACCAATGATTCTTGTTCTGGAGTAGGATGTTTCTTAGACACCAGCAAATAATATATTCCATGCAATGGAGTAAGAGTCTTAGTAGAGTATTTGTAAACCTCTTGAAGATATTTAGAAAAAGTTTCCTTAGGTGATAGAGACAGTAACTGAGGAAAATCATAACAGGCAAAGATTTAAAATTTTGTATACTTTTCAAAGTTCTCAATCTTCCTCTGAAACATAAGGCGATCTTGAATAACAGATGTTTGAAAAGTTTTAATTTAACTTGGCCTGTTAAGTCTTCTAACGTTCTTCCATGAACTTTTAATGTTTCTTCAAACTGCTGAATCTCAAGGGCATTCTCAGCCACCAAAGGAAGAACTGAGGAACATATAGAAGGACTCCGGGCCAGACCAAATGGGGTCAAGTGTTACCTCTGTTGGCTTAACCAGGGGATGGATAACCAACTTCTCCCCTGGACCTGCCTTGGCTCCTCCGTTTTCAGCCAACATTGCAATCTGAAAGTGGCAGTGAAATAACAGACACTGACAGCATCTCAGGCTTCGCCTTGCTTCGGCGCACCGGGGGGAACCAGAGAGCCTATTGGGCAGGGCAATATCTCACTCTCTAGTACAGGGCTCTTCCTCCAGCCCTGTGCAACAGATTTGCCCATAGTGGCATTCTCAGCAGTGAAGTGAGTAATTGCTGTTTGCCTTAGGGAAGGACCAACAGCCCTGGAGGGAAGCAGGGTCTTTCCTTTCCATTTGGGCATGTTAAGTGAAGTAAGTGCTGAAATAAAAAGAAAAGAGAGAGTGGTAGCAGAGCTCAGCTCACCACTTTATGCCGGCAGCCACCTTGCCTCAGTGTCTGTATTTGGACACATAATTGCAGAGATCCAGAAGGTCATTGCAATGACTGGACTAAAGGAAGTAGGGAGTGAATATAAAATGGGGAAAATCCATGAGTAGTTGTGAAAAAAGACTCAGGGATCCAGATCCCAACCCAAGTTCCAGCCAAATGGAAAGCTCAAAGGAGCCTGAAAGCCCCCCCCTCCCCCCCCACACACACTTTTCCCCAGTAATGTTGGAAGAAAGATGGCAATATGAAAAAACAAGATCCTGCAGCCTTTAGCTGTGTGTGGGGAGAGACTGTGTCCAATATCCATTTCAATAGGCTGGAAAATTCCCTACACTAACCTATGTGTCTTTATAAAACACAAGCACAAATCCTGCAGAAATCACGCCGAGTTTGAAGTCGTGGATGTTATGCCTGCATGTCAGCAGATGTAAATATTAGTGTGTACATTACCTGCATATATGCAAAATCTGTGCATAAATTGTAACTCCACCCACTGTAAGATGGCAAATACACATATAAATTTGTAGCCTGTCCAACCCACACTCTCAGAATTTCTCAGCATTCCTATCTTCTCCACATGTCAATTTGACTTTCTGAAATCATCATTTACCATGTAGCCTATTTGCATGTGGTCATGCTTTTAAAATTCCCTCTTTCATGTAACAGTTTGTTTGCAAATGAAGCTGCTTTCAGGGGCCCTTTTACTAAGCTGCAGTAAAAAGGCCAAAAAAAGAAATGGCCATGCGGTAAGATTTCACTTACTACGTGGCCATGCGGGGGGGGGGGGGGGGGGGGAGCACTTACCCACCACCCACTGAGGTGGTGCAAAGGGCTCCCACACTAACCTGGTGGTAACCGGTTAGAGCGTGGCTCTGCCTAATTACTGCCGGGTTAGCGCATGCAGAAATATTTTTTGAATATTTCCGCTAGCACTGGAAATGCTGCATGTTGGGGGTGGAACTACCACTAGCGCCCACACTGGGCAGGCGGTAGCTCCAGATTGGCAAATGGTAAGCCCGTGGTGGGCTTACCGTCACTTAGTAAAAGGGCCCCTCGATAACTTAAACTTCTTTGGCTAACTGCAAACAACATGTAATTAAATGGCAGAATCTTCATTTGTTTCTCGCAGAGATTCATAGAGACGTTTTTCATAATAATTTATTCCTATATTTTGGAACTTTAGAGAAATTTGAGCTGGGTTCTACAGATTTCTACCTGGGTGATGGTTAGTTTCAGCTCAGCAGTTTTATGGGTATGACATCAGAACCCTTATCGCTTTATCATTAGTTCATTGCAGCAGGGAATTCAGGCTTTTAAAAGCCTGTCAGAACAGACATCAAATGGAAAAGAAACATTTTTAACATCATGGATTCATTATATAATAGGAACAGGACACTCCAGGGCACCTATTGTTGTGCTACAATTACACTTCTCAGGTGGCTGAAGTCATTTGGCCTTTGACCTCAGGCTCTTCAACAAACCTGTGGTGTGTAATTGCAGCACAAGAATACATATCCTGTTGTGCCTTATTGCTCTATATTTATCAGGTACAAAGACTCATGAAGGTGTATATCTTCATTAATGAGCATGGATTGAGATGATCCAGGCAACTCAAGAGATGAAGTGTGCCTTTACAGGTAACAATGGATCGGGTTAGCTCTGCAGAAAGCCTCCCTTCTGGGAGAGAAACAATAATTTCTTAGCTAATATTAGAGTGGCATCATGAAAGTTAAGTGGTTAAAAAAGGGAAAAACAGATATCCAGCCAGCATTATTCTTCTAGCTGTGAAATTAAGAAAATAACACAATACGTGTTAAAACCAGAAATGATTGCCTCAAACTCCATAACTTCATGTCACCTTTCAAGATATAAAAACAAAATACATGGGAAATAGTATCTAAACTGTTAACATTTTGAAGACCTCTGTTGAGGAAACTGCTAACCGTGAATATTTGTGTTGACCTCAGATCAGGATATGACTTGGGTGTTGTTTTTAAAGTAGAAATCTGTCTTATTTCATGGTTCTACTATTAGAGGGCTTCCTGATATTTATCCTGCTACCCAATGAATTAGGAGAGGGTTTTTACAATTGCATCCTGCTTCAGGGAAGGCTTTTTCCTGATGTTTCTTAAGATATGTATAATCTTTTTTGCAGGTAGAACCTATGGCAGGTTAATATTCAGAAAAATATCTAGGGAAGAATCATAGCCATAATTCCTGTAACTTCATTCCCAAAAAGTGAGTTTCCAGTACAAATATCGTGGAGTGGACATTTTCATGCAAGCCTAAACCATCCAACCATGGTACAATCACTGAAGCAAAGATTCTAGATGAGGTTTCAAATGAATCACAAGCAAGTCAGATCAGATGTGTCCCACATACATATATATATATATATATATATATATATATATATATATATATATATATATATATTTAGTAGAGAATGAAATCCCACGGATAGTCACAATATAACAAAACAGTGGGTAAAAAACCAGGAGTTCCAAAGTAAAGATGAACCAAACTTTATTAATCAGTATATTGACTCGACACAACGTTGTGTTTCGGCCAAAGGGCCTACATCAGGAGTCTATAAAAAGACCTTTGTTCTGAAGCGTGAGCCAGATCTCTCACATGAGCATCTGGGCTGTGCAGTCTAAGAAACCTACATACATCAGCCTCTGCTAATATGGAAGGTAGCTGCTCTTGGGAGTCTACAGAAAGAGCCAGCAAGAAAATTTGTACCTTGAACCTTATAAAAAATGGCTGTGCATATATAAGGGCTCATTTTCGAAACAGAAAAACATCCAAATCACTATTTTTCAAAACCCATTTTAAGACGTTTTTCTATGCAGTTCATCTACAGTGAATCCAAATCACAAGGGGGTGTGTTGGAAGCATGCAGAGGCCAAGATTTGGATGTTCCCAGAACATGGATATTTTTCTGCCTTAATGGAACAAAGCAAAACCGCCCAGGGCTAAGAGGTTTTGGTCTAGACCTGTTTCAATCACAACTAAGTCACAAAACGATGCCCTAAATCTCTGGCCATCTTCAAATCTAAGCTAAAAGCCCACCTTTTTGATGCTGCTTTTAACTCCTAACCCTTATTTACTTGTTCAGAACCCTTATTTTATCATCCTCACTTTAATATTCCCTTATCTCTTGTTTGTCCTGTTTGTCTGTCCTAATTAGATTGTAAGCTTTGTCGGGCAGGGACTGTCTCTTCATGTTCAAGTGTACAGCGCTGTGTACGTCTAGTAGCGCTATAGAAATGATAAGTAGTAGTAGTAGTAAACCACTTTGAACGTGGTTGCAAAAACCACAGAAAAGCAGTATATCAAGTCCCATGCCCTTTCCCTCCTATAAGAACACTTTTTCACTAGGGTTGCTCAGCAAACATTTCTCATACAAGAAAAGGGAGGGAGATCCAACTGGAATTAAAACAAATACAAACCATAGGGTAGCTGGCCAATGAATGCCATCACTGCTGTCTCAAGCAATCAACAAATCACAGGTCAACCATCCCCACATAATATAAATGTCACCGAGTCAACTCAGCCATAGTGTAAACATACATTGTGGTAACATCCCAGTATCTAAAACCTTCAATAGTGCAATTCAAAATTCAGACATAAAAGTTCAAATCGTAAAGATTTGGAAATACATATGTCTCCTTCGTGTTTGGATACAGCCTACTTGCCCTACTCCCTTCCCCTTTGTCTTGTGTTTACTGACATTTTATAAAATACATGCATCTTTGCAACCGCACCCCTCTTCTGCTCAGACTGTGTCCCAGGAACACCGTTACATGTGGGTCAGACATGACCATGTTCTGTCTTGTCAGTGAATGTACTTATACATACGTGCTCCACTGTACAACTTTAGAAAAGGCCTTTTCTGTATGTTAAAAAAAGGTCTACATGGGCAGTTAGAGAGCTCTACTTCTCCATTTGCTCCTCTGTGTCAGGAAGTAATCTCCTATGCAATGGCAAGGATTTGGGAACATCCTATATAATAAAACTCACCCTCAACGTTCTGAGGACACTGACGTCAGTGTCACTTCCTTCGGGCACTTCCTTGGGGTTCGAAGGGTTCGTGGTGGTGAAGCCACCAATATCACTGTCTCTGGGCCCCGCCCTCGCGTCAAACGTGATGACGTCGAGGGCGGAGGAATGGCGTCACAGAGCGAGGGCGGAGCAATGGCGTCAGTGGCTTCACGACTCAGGAGATGAAGGTGGCGTGCGTTGACGAGGTGCGGAGCAATGGCGGTCAGTGGCTTCACAACGCCGAAGGGGTGGGTAGGGAGGGGGAGGGATCGGGAGGAAAACCTTGCTAGTGCCCGTTTCATTTGCTCCAGAAACGGGCATGTTTTACTAGTTTTCTAATATGACAAGAAAAAGATGTTTCTCCTCATCACAGTTACCTTGTGTTAGGATCTTTGATGATGTTTGCACTGTACTAAGTGATATGAGTGAGAAATATATTCATATAACCCCCTCCCCCATCTTTAGCAGGAACACTGTGAGGAAGAGGTGAGTCCAACTCGCCTCTCTTGTTTAATGTTGCATTTCAAAGAAAAGAAATCTGATTTTGTTTTTGAAACAAATTTTGTTTGCAGCATTACTTCTGAACTGCTGGGTTAGTCATACAAGGCAGAATTTACCTGGCTCACACTAGAACCCTGATTCTCAAGCTGCCTGCCTGCTCAAGCCAATTTGCCTGGATCATGCTGGAATGCTGATTCTTCAACTGCCTGCCTACTCAAGCAAGTCACATTTCCCCCTAAGACCGCCCAGTCCGGAAGCTCCTATTGCATTAAGTACTATATTAAGGACTCTTGCACTGCTGTTTAGTACTTGGCTCATTGCCCTGTTATACATATGTATTGATTTCTATCCTGTATTGTAGAATTTACCTGGCTGACTCACGCTGGAATGCAGATTCTCAAGCTACCTGGCTGTTCGAGCAAGTCATATGACCCGTAACACCTCCCACTCCGAAGTTCCTATTGCATTAAGTACTATATTAAGGGCTCTCACACCGCTGTTTAGTACTTGGTCCGGCACACACCTTACCAATACCAAGCCTTCTTTCAAACCCGAGATTCTTCTGTTGTGCATTTTAGTGGTTTTGTGGGGTTTTCGGGTAAGTAGTGTCTCTATTGTTTATTCTCAAACACTTTGATTTCCTATTCCAGTCTTTTGGGGATATCTCTGAATTATAAAAAAACATCTTTCCTCTCTAGTTGTTCTACTGGTTAAATGGAAGGAAACAGAGGGTAATGATAAATGGAGCTTGCTCTGAGGATAGGGATGTTATCAGTGATGTACTGCAGGGATCAGTCCTTGGGCCAGCTCTTTTTAACATCTGTGTGAGTGATATTATGGAAGGACTGTCTGGTAAGGTTTGTTTCTTGGCAGATGCTACCAAACTTTGCAATAGGGTGGACACCCCGGAGGGTGTGGATGACATGAGGAAAGATCTGGCAAAACTTGAAGAATGGTCCGATAATTGGCAACCAAAATTTAATGCTAAGAAATGCAAGGTCATGCACTTGGGTTACAAGTATCCAAGGGCACGGTACCATATTGGGGGTGAAGTGATTCTATGTAGGAAAGAAGAGCAGGACTTGGGGGTGATTGTGTCTGATGACCTTAAAGTGGTCAAACAGGTAGAAAAGGCGACGGTCAAAGCCAGAAGGATGCTTGGGTGCATAAGAAGAGGGATGACCAGCAGGAAAAAAAAGAGGTGATAGTGCCCCTGCATAAGTCTCTGATGAGGCCTCATTTAGAGTACTGTGTACAATTCTGGAGACCGCACCTACAGAAAGATATAAACAGGATGGAGTCTGTCCAGACAGTGGCTACAAAACTGGTATGCAGTTTCCTTCATAAATCATATGGGGACAGGCTTATAAACCTCAACATGTATAGGCTGGAAAATAGGCGGGAGAGAGGGGATATGATAGAGACATTTAAATACCTCAGTAGCATCAATGTACAGGAGGTGAACCTTTTTCAAAAGAAGGAAAACCCTGGAATGAGAGGGCTTAGGAAGAGGTTGAGAGGAAATAAGCTTAGGAGGAATCCAAGAAAATATTCCTTCACAGAAAGGGTTGTGGATCCATGGAATGTCCTCCAGTGTAGGTAGTGGAGACAAAGAATGTATCAGAATTTAAGGAAGCATGTGAGATCCCTTAGGAAAAGGAGGATTTAGAGGTTACTGAGGAAGTGCAGACTGGATGGGCCATTTGGCCCTTCTCATAGTAACATAGTAGATGACAGCAGAAAAAGACCTGCACGGTCCATCCAGTCTGCCCAACAAGATAACTCATATGTGCTACTTTTTGTGTATACCCTACTTTGATTTGTACCTGTGCTCTTCAGGGCACAGACCTTATAAGTCTGCCCAGCACTATCCCCGCCTCCCAACCACCAGCCCCGCCTCCCAACCACCGGCTATCTGCCGTCATGTTTCTATGTTTTTGCTTCCCTCTGTTTGGGATCCCCCATCTTCTGTTTCTTCATTTTCTCTTCTAATTGGGCTCTTGAACTGTAGACCAGTTCGTTCTAAATCCTGGTTGATCTGCAACCAAATATTGAGCAGTCACTGTTCGTTATTCTGTATCACTGAAACATGGGTTAGATCAGGTGAGGAAGCTAATCTCTATGATTGCCTCCAAGAAACTATGATGTTTTTCATGTCTCTCGAGGCTCTATGTTAGGGAGTGGTGTTGCTATTATCTACTCTAAAGATAAGTTCTCTGAGGTTCCTTCCCCTTTTTCCTACCCTGAACTGTTGGTTGTCAAGGTTGACTTGGGCTTCCCTCTTTATATCATATTATTTTATTGTCCCCCAGATTTATCTGTTGGGAATTTGGACCTCTGTCTGTAGGCTTTGCAGATGCTACTATTTGTTATCCTAACATACTTATCTTGGGAAATTTTAATGTTCATGTAGACAATCCAACAGATTTGAGAGCAAAGTCTTTTCAACGTTTCCTAACTGATCTATCTCTTTCCCAATGGATCTCCTTTTGCTACTCACACTGCAGGGCATACCTTAGACCTGGTTCTTACTCTGCAGGATTCTCTAATTCTCCCTGATTCATTTTCTTCAATATCCTTACCTTGGACAGATCATTCTTTAATTTTTTTCAGTTTTATATCTTCTATTTCTTTCCCCCAACCCCCTCTTCTGCCAGCGGGTCACTGGGTTAGACCTTTGTCTCATATTGAACCTTTCTCTATCCCTTTCTCTATCTATTTTCAATGTTTCAAAACCTCTTAATGATCAGACAGAATTATGGCATTCAATACCGTCACAAGGGTTGGATGTGGTGGCACCTAAGATTTTTTTTGTCAAAAAAAGGCTGCTAAAAAACAGTACTGGTATACTACTAGTCTGCATCTGTTGAAACAGCAATACAATCGTACTAAAAGTCTCTGGAGGAAATCTAAGACATTATCCAATCTCCAAAAATGTAAAACAATTCATCAAGAATATAACTTGCTTCTTAAAGGTGAAATCAAATTATTTCTCTCACTTATTCCAGAAGTCTCTCAATCTTGCCAAGGAGTTTTATTATATTTATCAGTGTTTTGCAAATCCTCACAAACCAATGTTACAGAATTTCCCCACTGCTAAGGCACTTTCTCAATTTTTTTGTAGATAAAATTGTGAAACTATGAAATTTACTTTCACCATTATCAACTACATTACCAAGACCTGCTTTATCTCTGCTTGATCAAAAGACCGAAGATATCTCGCCTGTAGTCTCCTCTGTGGTTGGCCTAACAACTTGGTCATTCTTCCAAGCCCAAACACTGACATCAATGAAGAAAGTTATGTCTACTATGAAATCCACATACTGTTCTATTGACCCTTTTCCCTCCTCTTGGTTTCGGGTGTAAGAATTATGTTTACTCCTACCACTTCTTTCTATTATAAATCTTAGTCTATCAATTGGTCAATTTCTTGATATTTGGAAGCCATATATGGTTTGACCAATTTTGAAAAAAAACCATCACTTGATCCTTCAGTTCTGAATCACTATCGCCCTGTGTCTAACTTATGTTATATGTCTAAGTTGTTAGAAAAGATAATTTTTCTTCAACTGACTTCTTTTATGGATAGGGCATTGGCACTTTATTTATTTTATATATTTATTGTGAATATTTATATCCCACATAATCCCACCAAGGCAGGCTCTACGTGGCGCACAATGTTAAGAGAAAAGTACAACAAACAGCACTAGTGCAAAACACAGGAAAAGAGAAGACAAGGGGAAGGGAGGGAAAGCTGCAAGGGAAAGGAGGTGGAGATGCAAAAGATCAAGCAGCTGAGGAGAATGAATGATCACACTTTATCCTTGGAAATCTTGTTTTCGCCATTACTTTAGTACTGAAACTGTTACTACAGCTGTTCTTAGTGAAATTCATGGTCATTTCGAACAGCACAATATAGTCTTGGCCATATCCCTTGGTCTTTCTGTGGCTTCTGATTTAGTTGACCATTCATTATGTCTTTCTCATTTATCTTTACTAGGGATAACTGGGACTGTATATTCTTGGTTCTCTTCTTTTCTGTCTCACCATTCTTTTAAGGTTTCTACTCTAAGCTCTGATTCGGAAAGAAAAGAATTACAGTGTGGGGTTCCTCAGGGTTCCATTCTTTTCCCAACCCTTTTCAATCTATTTATGAGTCCACTTTTCTAATTAAAGTTTCTGGTGTCACTGCATATTTTTATGCAGATGACATCCTCCTCTTATACCTGACGACTCCTTTTTCACCTTCTCTTGCCCCACTCCAATCATGTTTAGATTTTATTTCCCAACGGTTGCTAGAACATAAATTAATAAAAATAGCCTGTTGGCTATCTGACCCTATGACTCCTCCTTCTTCTCAGCTATTATTATTTGGTAACCAAATAAATCCTGTCTCAAGTATTCAATATTTGGTAATCATACTAGATTCCTTATTTTCGTTTCTTCCTCAGATTTGCCATTTATTAAAAATCAATTTTTTTATCAATTACACAGTATTTGTTATTTATTTGATCCAGCCAGATTTAACGTGCTTCTCTTGTCATTATTTATGTCCTGCTTTGATTACTGCAACATAATTATGCAAAATTACCACATTCCTCTCTAAAGAAATTGCAGATCCTTCAAAATACAGCTATTAGGCTACTTTGCCATGCACATCGAACAGATCATACTACACCTTTATTAAAACAATACCATTGGTTACCTGTAGAACAAAGGATTAAATACAAAATAGTAGTATTGACTTTTAAAGCTCACTGTTTTGCCTACCCAGAATACTTAGCTAATCTTACGATTCCCTGTACTCCTACTAAAATTTTACACTCCATGAATGACTACTGTCTCATCCTTCCAGGACCAAGACTTGCGCACTATGAGTTGACTAGACGTTGTGCTTTTTTCTTTCTGTCACCTTATATTTGGAATGGTCTGCCATTACACTTTCGCAGTATTCTTGAATTTCAAAATTTTAAATCGGAGTTGAAAACATGGCTTTTCCAACAAGCCTATGGAAGTTCTGACTGATTGTGCCGGAAGGCAGTTTGCTCATTTCTTTTTTGTTCTTTTTCTTTTTGTTATCTTTTAGCACTCTTTCTTTTTGTTTTAACGTATCTGTTTCTTTCGTTTTGAATAATGACGTTCCTTTCCTTTTCCTTATTGTCTGTATACTACTTACAGTGGTTTAGCAAATTTTAATAAACTATTAACTCACAGGATAATATATAAAACTCTTGTCCTCACTCATAAAGGGCTAGATTCTATATAAGGTGCCTGAAAATTCCATGTGGAAAAAAATACACCTAGGTGTATTCTGTAAAGTACACTTAAATTTTATAGAATAAGCTTAAATTTCCACATGGTATATACAATAACACCAAGTACCTCTCCACGGAACCAAATGTAGTCACGGCCATTTACGCCATGTTTTTACTTGGCATAAATCCCGATGCCTAAATTAGGTACAGAGTGATTGTATTCTGTAACGACATGCATGGATTTTAGAAACGCACATGGCGCCCCCTTTTCAACTATGCAACTTAGAATCTAGACGCACCACATTACAGAATACGCTTATCAAGTTGTTTGCAAAAATCTTAATGAATGCCAATTAGTGCTGATAATTGCTTAACATCCAACTAACAGCACTGATTAGCTAGTTAACCAATTAAGTTATGTGTATTGTTACAGAATACGCTTCAATTTCTGCGTGGAAATTAAGGCACTGTATATAGAATCCCGGGGGAAATGTATCAGTCAGGACAACCATTATACCTTTCTCACTTAACCTTACAGTCTCTCAGGTCATCACAACACGCCTAACTATACTTTCATTCCACATTATTGATCTCGATACCATTAGAACAAGAATCCTACACCAGAACTCTGCTTATATCTCTGAGATTAGAACGTTCTCATTTCAACTTTGAACAAGAATTAAAGACTTTTTTTTTATTTTATGATGCATTCCAGAAATAGATCATATCTATATCCCACTTATAGCCTTCCCCCCTTTTAAACACTCCTACCTCCACCCCTCTTAAAGGGCGAGGCACAAACTACTGCTGAAGATTTTCTCTTTGTTTTATTTGTCATTTAATAATTTTATAATTCTACTTTCTATTTCTTTCCTATCAAATGTATATAGTTCTTTCCCATACTTTGTATTTATTAATTGTAAACCAGTGCCAACTTATGTGAGCGGCAGCCCAAGGCAATCTGCTGCCTGAGGCAAAGGATGCGATGGTGCCCCTGGCCCCCCCTCCCATCCAACATCTCTCTCTTCACACTTTCTCTCTCTTTTCCAAATCCCTCACCCCTCCCTTCCTGGCCACAGTCTTGCATCTCCCTCCTTCCTTCCTCAACCTCCTTCTCTAAGTCTACCTTCCTTTTTTTTGTTTTCCAAAAGTAGGCAGCAGCAGAGATTCCCATATGCAGCCCTGCCACTGGCACCGGCTTCTTCTCTCTACTGTGGCCCACCTTTGAGGAACAGGAAGTTACATCAAAGAGACAGACCAGTAGAGAGAAGCTGGTGCCAGTGGCAGGGCAGCAATGGGAATCACTGCCAACTTTTGAAAAAACAACAAAAGAAGATAGACTTGAGAAAGGGGGTTGAGAAAGGAAGGGGGGGGGAGCCAGACCACGGCTGGTGTGGAGGGATGGAAAGGAGTAAGATGCCACTCTACGAAGAGTGCAACTGAGGCCCCCGCCTCAGTTGGCCTAATGGTAGGACCACCACTGCTTATGTGAGACCCTCCCTCACTTTCCTGCCCAATATTGTAGTTCTACCCTTCATTCCTTCACTGTGTTGTCCCATTATATTCACATTTATACTTCTCTCTATTTTTCAGCCTGTAAACTGCCTAGATGGCACGATCATAGAGTGGAGTAGAAAGTGGGTAATAAACTTGAAACTTGTAAACCACTCAGAAAGTTCACTCTTGAGCTGTATATTAAGATCTAATACACTTGAAACCTGAAGCACAGTGTAAGGTAGGATAAGACCCAATGTTCAAGCTTTTCTTCCATCAAACAGCCTTTGGGCACGTTCTGAAAACATATGCAACACTTTGACATTTTATTCTGATCTCTTCAATCTCCGCTTTACTTTTCCCAATAGAAAAACTGTAATTTGCTGAATCACATAAGAAGGTTCAAAGAAGGATTTTTAATGGAATTGTTCTAAACAGCTAGGCAGTAATTTGAATACAGCTGAGGCCCCTAACATGTACAGCCTTCTTGTTTAGTAGAATATTCCTTCAACAGTGCTTAATAAGACTTATTTTTATATCAGTTGCTCAGTCAATTCTGCTTCACCTTGTGAAAAACATGGATTTAAATTCTGTATTTCTAACATGTAATATTTATTACATTAATTCATTACTTTCGGGAAACATCTGGAAAGTTCTGAATTTTCTCATCCAGAAAGGGGTCCTTTTACTAAGCTGTGGTAAAAAGTGGCTTGCGGTAGTGTAGGCACAGGTTTTGGGCGCACGCAGAAATATTTTTCAGCGCACGTTCAAAAATTGCTTTTTTATTTTTGCCGAAAATGGACGTGCAGCAAAATCAAAATTGCCTAAGGTTCATTTTATTTATTTATTTAATTGCATTTGTATCCCACATTTTCCCACCTATTTGCGGGCTCAGTGTGGTTTACAATACATTGTAAATAATGGAAATACAGTTTGTTACATTGCGATTATGGGTTACATTGTGAAAAGTTAAGAAGATAGAGTCAGATCAATCACCTTTGGTGCGTAGGAACTATAGGATAAGACGTTGGGGAATTACTACGGTGATCGAATAATAGCAGGAGAGCGATGGGGTAAACAGTTCTTATCTATGGGTAGATTGTTGGAAGGGAGAGAGTACGTGGAAGTGGAGTACGTGAGGTAATGTCTTGAGGCATTGTTGTGATGTATATGGGATTTATATGTTTTGATCCTTGCGGTATGCTTTTTCGAAGAGATAGGTCTTCAATCGTTTGCGGAAGTCTGTCAACTCGTAGACCGCTCTCAGGCCGCGTGGTAGTGCATTCCAGAGTTGCGTGCTTTTGTAGGAGAAGGTTGATGCATGTAATCCTTTATACTTTATGCCTTTGCACTTAGGGAAGTGGAGGTTGAGGAACGTTCTGGATGATTTTCTGGCGTTTCTGGGTGGCAGGTCTACTAAGTCAGACATGTATGCAGGGGCTTCACCATGAATGATTTTGTGCACTAACGTGCATATTTTAAAGGTGACACGTTCCTTGAGTGGGAGCCAGTGTAGTTTTTCACGTAATGGTGCTGCGCTTTCGTATTTTGGTTTTCCGAAGATGAGTCTGGCTGCTGTATTCTGGGCTGTCTGAAGTTTTCTCATGATTTGTTCTTTGCAGCCTGCGTACAGTGAGTTGCAATAATCCAGATGGCTTAGTACGAGTGATTGTACCAAGTTGCGGAAGACAGATCTTGGAAAGAATGGTTTTATTCTTTTCAGCTTCCACATGGAGAAGAACATCTTTTTTGTTGTGTTGTTCGCGTGAGTCTCAAGTGTAAGGTGGCGGTCGATTGTCACTCCAAGGATTTTTAAATTTTCTGAGATTGGCAGGTTTAGTTTGGGTGTATTGATGGCGGTAAATTTTGATGTGTTGTATTGGGAGGTTAGTATGAGGCATTGAGTTTTTTCTGCGTTCAATTTCAGTCGGAATGCATCAGCCCAGGTGTTCACGATGTGTAGACTTTGGTTGATTTCGTTGGAGATTTCGTTGATGTTTTGTTTGAAAGGAATATATATCGTTACATCATCGGCATATATGTAAGGGTTAAGGTTGTGATTTGATAGAAGTTTTGCTAGTGGGGTCATCAGTAGGTTGAAAATTGTTGGTGAGAGGGGAGATCCCTGTGGTACTCCGCACTCAGGTGTCCATGCAGCAGATGTGGTTGAGTTTGATGTGACTTGGTATGAGCGTGAGGTTAAGAACCCCTTAAACCATTTTAGGACATTGCCTCCGATGCCGAAATATTCAAGAATGTGTAATAGAATTTCGTGGTCAACCATGTCAAAGGCACTTGACATGTCAAATTGTAGGAGGAGTATATTGGAGCCTGTTGCGATCCGTTGCTTAAATTTGGTCAGTAGGGTAGTTAGTACTGTTTCTGTACTGTGATTTGAACGGAATCCTGATTGGGCGTCATGTAGTATTGAGAACTTGTCGAGGTAACTTGTGAATTGTTTGGTTACCACTCCTTCTGTTATTTTGGTTATCAGTGGTATGGATGCAACTGGTCTGTAGTTAGTTATTTCGCTAGCATTTTTCTTTGTGTCTTTGGGTATTGGGGTTAGTAAGATTTTTCCTTTTTCCTTTGGGAAAAGTCCGTTTTGTAGCATGAAATTCAGGTGGTTCGTTAAGTCTGATATGAATTGTTGAGGAGCTGTTTTCACGAGGTTGCTTGGGCAGATATCTAATTTGCATTGGGATTTGGCGTATCTTTTGAGCGTTTTAAAGATAAGGTCTTCTGGCAGTACTTCGAATTCAGTCCAGATCCTGTCTGCTGGGTATATTCCGTCTTCAGGTCTGTGACCTTACCACTAGCCATAGACCTAGCAGTAAATAATTTGGGTGGTAATGACCTACGTGCATCAGATGCCACTTGGCACATGTCCGCTATGCGCGTCCGAAAATAAAAATTATTTTTTCAGAAACACATAGTGGATACGCGCCAAAAATGAAATTACCACAAAAGGCATGCGGTAGTCGGGTGGTAAGTCCATTTTGGCATGCGTTGGGTAGAGCCTACCATGGCTTAGTAAAAGGGGCCCAAAATGCACTTCAGACAGCATAAAAAATAAGCTCAATATACTTCCCAGTCCTAGAGAAATACAAACGAAACAAGCAATGTAGTTGAAGAAGTTATCTCTTCCTTTGAGCTCTCCAAAAGTGTTGAAATGTCCAGTCTATCCACAGATACCTCTACTGACTCATATTCACTCATCTTCTGAGATGAAGGCAGGGGTGTGCTGGTAAATTTTTAACAACAGGCTCTTTCTCCGGACGTAGCCAGCTCTGCAGTTGGAAGGGCCAGGGGTGGCCGAGGGGGGGGGGGAGCAACACTTGCCTCTCTCTCCTCCCTTCCTTCGTGCGGGCACGCTAGGCATACCTTTGCTGGCAGCCAATAAATGGACTGTCACCACTCCCAACGTCTTGCTCTGAGCAGCATGCTGGAACTTCTCTCACATGCTGGAGAAGTCCCAGCCTGCTGCCCAGAGCTGGAAACAAGGAGCAGGGAGCAGCAGTAGTCTATTTACTTGGCTTGCAGGGCTCAGCATCCCCACCAGCAAAGTAAAAGATAATTCAGCAGGGGGCCCAAGCCCACATTTTGGGAGCCAGTTGTTAAAGAAGCCATGGAGGGCCCTGCTTTAACAACCGGCTCCCAAAATTCTTAAAAACTTAACAACCGGCTCTTGCGAGCCTGTGAGAGCCTGCTCCAGCACACCACTGGATGAAGGTATATAATAAAGCTTTTGCAATGGAGTAGACTGGTATCTGGATACCTGAATACAGTACATATGGAGTTCTCAAGGTTCTCAACTTTCCAATGTAACACTAGTTTATCTTGAGAAATTTGGGCCTGGACATCCTTAAGCTAAGTAACTGAATTCTCCAACTCCAACTCCGAAGTCTAAGATGCTTGAGTAGCAATCTGTGTCTTTAAATTTCTAATGGTAGTTGCATTATTTAAGGAAATAGTACTAAAGGATGAATACATCTTATGCAGGGTTCTAGCACTGGAGTCCTTAAAGAGGCCACACAGATCCACAACAGAGCAGATGTAAAAAGAGAAAAGATCCAAATACAATATATAAAATTATGCCTTTATTTAAAAATACCAGATGTGGTCCATGTTTCACCCATGCATGGGTTATGATACAACAGGGAGGACTGCCTGGGATGCACACCTCCAATCTAACGCCTATGTTTACCAAGGTGCGCTATTGGTTTTAATGCGCGTTAAACACTAACATGCCCATAGAAATGTATAGGCGCATTAGCGTTTAACGCGCCTTAACTTTAAAGGCGCGTTAAAAACGCTATTGCACCTTAGTAAACATACCCCTAAATGTGTTAGTGCTCAGCACAAATCGTTTCCTTCACAGCTGCAGCAGTACGCATACTAGTTTCTGCTCCACCATTGCTCACACAGTTCCAGCTTGAAGTACAACTAAGCACAGGCCTGTAATGCACTCTATGCTGGTCTGATTACAAAGGGTTTGCAACAGCTGCAGTTGAATGCTGCAGTAAGACTTATAGACCACATCATACCATTATCACAAAAACTTCACTGGCTACTAATACAATACAGGGTTAAATTTAAAATTCTGTACTTGATTGTCAAAGCCTTAAAGGAAATGTCCAGAGTACTTGAAGAACAGGATCTCCTTTTACACACCTCCAAGGTCACAAAGTTCCTCAAAGGAGAACATCGCATGATGTGATATCTGCCAGCTATATTTATTATGTCACTTTAATTTGTTATTTTTAATAACCAGTTATTTATTTATTGCATTTGTACCCCACATTTTCCCACCTATTTGCAGGCTCAATGTGGCTTACATAGTACCGTCAAAGGCGTTTGCCCAGTCGGTGGATAGCAAATACAAAGTTGTATAGTGATAATATTCTCACATGTTATATATATTCCCACATGCATGGGCACATGTCCACCCTTAAATTACAATTAATATATGCACGGACACCTACTTTAAATGTAAAGCTCAATTTATACATTGTTATATATGTATGTTTACTATTATCACATATGTCATTATTTTTATTAGTATATGCATGGACATATATTCATTCTCAACCTTTTTTATATATAATTTTTAATTTGATTTTGATTATCATATGCATGGATACCCATTTTAAATTTGTAATTTTGTATATTGTTTTATTGTGTTTTGTCAGAACACTGAGGCCGGCACCCCTTTGCGCTGAAACACGGCCCGTGTCAGGTCCATTTCATTAAAGATTGTACCATTGTTCCAGCCTTGGAGGCCCTTTTGAGCTTTTTTTTGTTGTCTTGATTTGTGTACTTTTGGACCCTCTCTTTTGTTACTTGGTAAGAGCAAGCTGTCATACCAGGGTACAAATCATATTTATTTATTAGGATTTATTTACTGCCTTTTTGAAGGAATTCACTCAAGGCAGTGTACAGTAAGAATAAATCAAATATAAGCAATAGACAATTACAGCAGTAAAAAATATTCAAATAATAATACAAAGTATAGCATAATATACTACTTACAATGTCAACGCAATGTGTAATAAAACATTTTAATAGACAGAGTAGATTTGTAGTGATAGGGTGGATCAAATTGGTGGAGGGGTAGCATTGTATGTTAAGGAGGGCCTTGAATCAAACAGATTGAAAATTCTACAGGAAACAAAACACATCTTGGAATCCCTATGGATTGAAATTCCATGTGTAAAGGGGAAAAGGATAGTGACAGGGGGTGTACTACTGTCCTCCTGGCCAGGATGAACAGATAGATGTAGAAATGTTATCAGAAATTAGAGAGGCTAACAAACTGGGAAACATAATAATAACGGGTGATTTCAATTTATAAGAATCTTTATTGAGCACTGAAATGCAATACAACGGTTCAACATTTCAAAATTAACACCAACGAGTAATAAGAAGTACATCCTCAGAAATATAACAGAGCTCATCTCAGTTAATCACATCTATACAAGTTCAATGCATCAAGAGATAACATTTCTTGACAAAATCAAGGACCGCTTTATGGAGCAGCTAGTACAGGAGCCAACAAGAGGAGGAGAAATTCTAGACCTAGTCCTTAGTGGAGCGCATGATCTGGTGCAAGAGGTAATGGTACAGGAGCCACTTGATAACAGTGATCATAATATGATCAGATTTGATATCGGTTTTGGAGTAAGTACACACAGGAAATCCAACGCGTTAGCATTTAACTTTCAAAAAGGAGACTATGATAAAATGAGAAGAACAGTGAAAAAAAACTTAGAAGAGCAGCTGCAAAGGTCAAAAATGTTAATCAGGCATGGATGTTGTTCAAAAATACCATCCTGGAAGCCCAGGCCAAATATATTCCATGTTTTAAAAAATGAGTAAGGAAGACCAAACGAAAGTCAGCATGGTTAAAAAATGAGGTGAAGGAAGCTATTAGAGCTAAAAGAAAATTCTTCAGATAATGGAAGAAGGATCCAACTGAAAATAATAAGAAACAGTATAAGGAATGGCAAGTCAAATGTAAAATGCTGATAAGGAAGGCAAAGAGGGACTTTAAAAAAAAGATTGCGTTGGAGGCAAAAACACATAGTAAAAATTTTTTTAGGTATATGAGACGAAAAAAGCTGGTAAAAGAACTGGTTGGACCGCTAAAATACCAAGGGATAAAAGGGGTACTCAGAGAAGACAAAGCCATAGCAGAGAGATTAAATAAATTCTTTCTTTGGTGTTCTTCGAGGAAGATATGGGAAAGATACCAGTGCCAGAAAAGAAATTCAAAGCTGGTGAGTCAGAGAAACTGAATGAAATCTCTATAAACCTGGAAGATGTAACGGTGCAATCTGACAAACTGAAGAGTAGCAAATCGCCTGGACCGGATGGTATTTATCCCAGAGTACTGATAGAATTGAAAAATGAACTTGCAGAACTATTGTTAGTAATATGTAATTTATCTTTAAAATCAAGCATGGCACCGGAAGATTGGAGGGTGGTCAATGTAACACCGATTTTTTAAAAAGGTTTCAGAGGTGATCCAGGAAAATACAGATCAGTGAGCCTGATGTCAGTGCCAAGCAAAAGATAGACTATTATAAAGAACAAAATTACAGAGCATATTCAAAAGCATAGATTAATGAAACGTGGAGGGGTTTAATTGAATGGGGCACCCAGGTTTTCCTGAGGACGTCCTTGCAGGATGTGCCCGCGAAGTGGCGGGGAAACCCGTATTATCGAAACAAGATGGGCGGCCATCTTTCATTTCGATAATACGGTCGGGGACGCCCAAATCTCAACATTTAGGTCAACCTAAGAGATGGTCATCCTCAATTTTTGGCGATAATGGAAACCAAGGACGCCCATCTCAGAAACGACCAAATGCAAGCCATTTGGTCGTGGGAGGAGCCAGCATTCATAGTGCACTGGTCCCCATCACATGCCAGGACACCAACCGGGCACCCTAGGGGGCACTGCAGTGGACTTCACAAATTGCTCCCAAGTGCATAGCTCCCTTACCTTGGGTGCTGAGCCCCCCAAAACCCACTCCCCACAACTTTACAACACTACCATAGCCCTAAGGGGTGAAGGGGGCACCTACATGTGGGTACAGTGGGTTTGTGGTGGGTTTTGAAGGGCTCACGTTTACCAGCACAAGTGTAACAGGTAGGGGGGATGGGCCTGGGTACGCCTGCCTGAAGTGCACTGCACCCACTAAAAATGCTCCAGGGACCTGCATACTGCTGTGATGGACCCGAATATGACATTTGAGGCTGGCATAGAGGCTGGCACAAAATATTTTTAAAGATTTTTTTGAGGGTGGAAAGGGGTTAGTGACCATTGGGGGAGTAAGGGGAGGTCATCCCCGATTCCCTCCGCTGGTCATCTGGTCAGTTCTGGCACATTTTTAGAGGCTTGGTCGCAAGAAAAAAATGGACCAGGTAAAGTTGAGCAAGTGCTCGTCAGGGACGCCCTTCTTTTTTCCATTATCGGCTGAGGACGCCCATGTGTTAAGCACGCCCCAGTCCCGCCTTTGCTATGCTTCCGACATGCCCCCGTGAACTATGGTCATCCCCGCAATGGAAAGCAGTTGAGGACGCCCAAAATCATCTTTCAATTATGCCAATTTGGGCGACCCTGTGAGAAGGACACCCATCTTTCGATGTGTCTCGAAAGATGGGCACCCTTCTCTTTCGAAAATAAGCCTGAAAGTCAACATGGATTTAGTGAAGGGAAATCTTGCCTCACCAATCTATTACATTTCTTTGAAGGGGTGATCAAACATGTGGATAAAGGTGAGCCAGTCGATATTGTGTACCCAGATTTTCAAAAAGCATTTGACAAAGTACCTCATGAAAGACTCCAGAGGAAATTGGAGAGTCATAGGATAGGAGGTAGTGTTATGTTGTGGATTAAAAACTGGTTGAAAGATAGAAAACAGAGAGTAGGGTTAAATGGTCAGTATTCTCAATGGAGAAGGGTAGATAGTGGGGTTTCCCAGGGGTCTGTGCTGGGTCTGTTGCTTTTTAACATATTTATAAATGATCTAGAGATGGGAGTAACTAGTGAGGTAATTAAATTTGTTGACAACACAAAGCTATTCAAAGTTGTTAAATTGAAAGAGGATTATGAAAAATTACAAGAGGACCTTACGAGACTGGGAAACTGGGCATCTAAATAGCAGATGATATTTAATGTGAACTATAGCTACGTAATGCAATGTTCCACATTAGGAGTCACTGACCAAGAAAGGGATCTAATCGTTGATGATACGTTGAAACCCTATGCTCAGTGTGCGGTGGCGGCTAAGAAAGCAAATAGAATGTTACTAGGAAAGGAATGGAAAACAAAAATGAGGACGTTATAAGGTCTTTGTATTGCTCCACGGCGCAACCACACCTCAAATATTGTGTGCAATTCTGGTCACCACATCTCAAAAGAGATATAGTGGAATTAGAAAAGGTACAGAGAAGGGCAACAAAAATGGTAAAGGGGATAGAATGACTTCCCTATGAGGAAAGGCTAAAGTGGTTATGGCTCTTCAGCTTGGAGAAGAGACGACTGAGGGGAGATATGATACAGGTCTATAAAATAATGAGTGGAATAGAACGGGTAGACATGAATCACTTGTTTACTCTTTCCAAAAATACTAGGACTAGGGGGCATGCAATGAAGCTACAAAGTAGTAAATTTAAAACAAAATCAGAGAAAATATTTCTTCACTCTATGTTTAATTAAACTCTGGAATTCGTTGCCAGAGAATGTAGTAAAAGCAGTTAGCTTAGCAGAGTTTAAAAAAGGTTTGGATAGCTTCCTAAAAGAAAACTCCATAAGCCATTATTAAAATGACTTGAGGAAAATCCACTGCTTATTTCTAGGATAAGCAGCATAACATGTATTGTACTGTTTTGGAATCTTGCCAGGCACTTGTGACCTGGATTGGCCACTGTTGGAAACAGGATGCTGGGTTTGATGGACCTTTGGTCTGTCCTAGTGTGGCAATACTTATGTACTTATGGTTAGTTTGAAAATATCCCATGTGATTAGAAAATTATAAGCCCTATTTACTAAGCTGTATTAGCTAATGACATGGTAATTAATGCATGCTAGCAGTTAACACAGGCACTATGCTAGCTGTTGGCCCATACTAATTTCTGCATTAATTATCTAACAAAAAAGGGGGTATGGAAAAGACAAGGAATAGGTAGGGATTGTCAGTGACTTACACTTAATATAGAGGTAGTTATCATGCATTAACTGTTAATGCATCATTGTACTATGTGTCATGCAGTTAATGTGCATTAAAAAAATTTTCTTGGTATTAATTAAATGGGAGTCTGCCTGGAATAACCCCAACAGTTAACTCAGGTTTTTGTTTTGTTTTGCAGTTACTGCCTCTTACAGGTGGTAACTGTGAACCCTACCACACATAGGTAAGGGCCCCTATTTGATTTGTGCAAAGAATGTATATAAATAATATAACATTAATTACAAGTATAATGTAAGAATCAGTGATGGTAGCTGAGAGGTGGCGCTTGGGATAGGGTTTGGGTTAATTGTCTGGTTTGCTTGGCCCCTCCATCCACACCTACTCAGAAAAATACTGGATGTTTTTGGCCAATTTTATGGCTGATCAGAAGAACATAAGAGTTATCACACTGGGTCAGGTCAAAGATCCATCTGGTCCAACAAATACCTGGCAGGATCCCAAAACTTAGCAAGACCTAAATACTCACCAACAGAGAACGTGGCCATGGAAGTTTCTTTAGACAATACATAGCTATGTTAAAACAGCAAACAGCAGAACTTAAATAATCCCCGGTATAGGATCCCAGCAAAATTAAGTAGAATAAAAACACAGAGACTAGAAGAGATATTTTAGTTGTCTATTTTCTAAAAATTTGATAAACACTTGTATGTATTTTTAGCTTTCTGTGAAATAGGTACAGCTGAAATGTGCATTATTTTGAATCTTGACAATACAGATAATAAAAGGTACATTTTGCAACAGCCACTGTTTAAAATCATGGGACTTTTGTGGAAAGACATCTGTTGTCAGCAGTGCACTTGCAAGCTGTACTCTTTCCAACTTAACTGCTTAAATACAACTTGAAAATTTTGTTAAAACTAAATTAGGGTTATTAAATCCATTCTGCCTCCAGGAGGTTTTTATTGTGAGTAAAATTGCTATGAGTATTATAGAGTAAAGATAGGCAAACCCAGACAGAATTTAAAAAGGCCCCCCACAAGTAGACTTGCAGGAACTTTATAAATTGGGCTTACTGTATCATGCAAATCATGCATATAATTGTATATTAAAACTGGCACAAATAATTGCTCCCAAGCTCTACGTGTGCAGCCTAACAAAGAGACACGTAAGTTTGGACAACTGCAAGTTACTCTCCTAAGCAAAACAAACTAAAGCAAGATAGATGAGAATTTTATTTAGGAAAGCATAGGAGGGAGGTCAGTAACCTTTCAGAGAATAATATCATAGGCACTAGACAAAAAGGGGTCTAAGATATGGAGGTCTTTTACCAAAATGTCTTAAGTTTGGGGTTTAACTTACTATATCCTCTCAACTTTCTATTGCAGGTTGGCTTAATGTGCGCTACCTGCTCTGAGTTAAGGGGCACTTGCACGGCATCCACACTATCACATTTCAAATACACAAATAAAATAAACAACCAGGCCCAAATGCTCTAAGTGTCAACACAATTGGCCGCAGATTTATTAGGCATTAATATTACATATATACTGTTAAACAACTCTTTTAAAATAAGAACAACTTTAATGTTATGAACCATAAACATTAACTTCCTTATCAAACTCATCTTTAACCTTAACCCTTATCCACAAGGGACAGCCTTGAGCTCATCACTGCTCCCCTCCCCCCCCCCCAAAAAAAAGAGCTGCGGCCACCATTACTATATAAACAATCCTGTAACAAATCTTGCAATATACTAAGAAAAATATCCACTCCAATGTCGGACAGATGCACCGCTTCAGGCTGATAAAGGCCAGGACAATCTGCAGTTATAAGGTTTTGAGAAACCACCAAGCATCTGAAAGATAACACAAACTTTGTTACCTCATCATTTACTCTGTGGCACAAATGCTCGATAGCTTTCACATTAAACAAGGAATAATACGAGACCAAAATAAGTGTATGGAAAATAACAGGCTGCCAGGAAAATAATCACACTTTATCTGTCTAGTAAGTTGAGCCCCTTTTCTCTTAAATAAATCATTTCCCCTGAAATGATTAATAATAATGTGGGGCGATGAGAAACGTTTGGGTTGAAGTAGGGTCAGAAGGAGCTGGTACCACAGCATTCCCAGAAGGCCAAGCCAACGGATGCAAATTCCCAGAGCTGCCAGGTCCAAGTTCACACCCCAGCACAACTCAGCAGCTCTCTTCTGAGACCAGATTATAAAGAAATGCCTGATCATCCAGATGCAAATCTCTGGAGGCAAGGATGCCAGGATAGACACTATAAACACAAAAAGAAAATGAAACTAATTAGACACATCAGGAACAGTACAACCATGATGCAAATACTGGCTGGACATCCAACAACCCAAACACTTTCTGAACCTAGGTGATGTGGTCCTCGCAGAAGTGAAGGAAAGCTCAGATCATGAATGAATGAGTTCCAAAAGCAGAAGGGTCAAGTCCCACAAATGCTAAACTCTTCTTCAAGAGTGCTAAAAATTAAAAACATGTAAGAGGATCCCCAGCTTGATGAATCAGCCAAAATAATCCAACAGGTAGTTGGAACTGATTAAATACTTGGGTGCAACGCACTGGGCAAGTCAGATAACCAAAATGCTCACATAACCATATTCAACAACCCCTCCCCAACTGATCTATCTTAGAGCGATGGATTCTGAACATAAGCATTACTATCAACATAAACATCTTCCCTTAACAAACCAGAGAGTCACCTAAGGTTTTTTTTATAAGGTACCAACAAATCTCTCGCCTTTAAAGCTGCAAAGAAGGCCACAGAGAATGCCAATTGGAACAATGCCACCTCAAAAAAACATAAAACCTCTGTTAAAGCCCAAACAACAGCAACCAATTATCATGTAAAATTGGATGATGAACCTTTCCATGCTAATCTCTAGCATATCCTTTTATTAGGTACCTTACCAGGAAAGATTTAATAGGGTCTGAGAAGCCATGTAGCTGAAATAAAAATGAAACACTAGCCAATGACAAAGAAACCATAGCCATGGACCAACCCATACTTTTTCCATAAACAGTAAAAATCACCAAGTCTCAATCACCAGGTAGGTGAACTGATGAATGTGAATGAAGCACAAACAACTGAAAATGACCTCAACCAGCGCCATAAGTTTTTCTTGAATTCAGCACAAGACAGCTTTTCAATAACCTCCTGAAGACAAATCTTCTATGTCTCAAAGAAAATCTGGCATGGCGTTTTGCTCAAGATCTGCATTGGGAGCCAATGCTTTGAACCAGGACTACTGCAGATGGGAGAGAGCATCAGAAATCTTGTTAGTACAACCAGGCACATGCTGAGCCATTAAGGTGATATGCAAAGACAAACAACGCAACACAACAAGACAGAGCAGCTCTACTAAAAGAGGGCAGAAAGCACAATGCTTATTGAGCGCCTGAATGACAGCTACATTGTTTGAATGTAGTATAACTCTTTTGCTGCTAAACATTTCCCCCCATAACATCAATGCCACCCACACAGGAAACAGTTCCAAGAGGCAATATTCTTACACCACCCTTTTGCCTTCCAATCTGGTGGCCATGGCTGAGCATACTACGCACCATGAAAATAGGTTCAAATCCAACCTCACCTGATGCGTCTGTAAATGATTTCAAACCCAATTAGACATTGGAGGAGCCTGCCAAACATTACCACCAAAACCATTAAATGATTGTGAGAACCGGCGCCAAATACCTAAGACAGCTTTTATGGAAGCAGAAATGTGTACCTAACAATGATTCTTAACTAAACCACAAGAAAATAAAGCTACCTGATGAGAAAAAATTCTACCCAATGGAATAACGTGAAATGCTAAATTAAAGCAATCCACTAATGACTGGATCTGCTATGGAGTCAATTTCTTCCTACAACAGGCCTCATCAATTGCAAACCGCAAAACTTCCACTTTATCAGCAGGAAGCCTGGACCACAAATACACAGAGTTCAAATCTAATCCCAGGAAAAATAGCTGAGTACAGGGGCCCTCAAGTGTTTCTTCAGTCAAAGGTGTTCCTAATTCCCGAGCCGTACCATGGAAAACTGCCATAAGTTGTGTGTTCTGAGAGGAATTTTCCGTTCCCTAAACAAAAAAATCTTCTAAATAATGTATAATCATTACAGATCCAGAGACCCCAATGAAAAAAAAGTAGTGATGGCCTTGAAATAAGCACATGCCATGGAGAAACATACAGTATGAGCATGCACTTATCAAAATAAAACCACCCCTCAAACTGAAAACCAAGATGATGAAATGAGCTCTGGAGACAGATAAAAGATGGAACACCAACTTGATGTCTACCTTAGCAATCAAAGCTCCGGGCCTCAAAGAACCCAACATACCCAACACACAGTCAAAAGAAATGTACTAGATGGAATAGAACTCTCAATCAATGAAAGAATTAACACTTCGACCAATTGGGAAGGAGAAATTATTAATTAATCAAAATTTGCCTGCCTCCTTTTTTGACACAATCTCTAAAGTTGATACAACCAGGTTCTCAAAGGCTAGGTCCTGAAAAGGGCCAGCAATGTGACCTAAACGTAACTCTTTCTGCAATTTTTCCTCAACTATCAATCTATGAATGTGGACATAAGGACTATTCTTATACGAATAAGTTAGCTGGGGACCAGCAAAGGGAATCACAAAGCTCCTGAAAAAAACCTTACCATAACAATTGGGCAGCCTCATGACTAGGGTAACACTGAAGCCAAACATGCCTTTGGAAGCTGATCCCAAACCCATTCTGTATTGCAACAGAACTCTGGGTGAAGACATCCACACCCGAAGCATCGGTAATGAAATCTAAAGGCAGGGCGGTCATAACATTCGGAACTGAACTGAAAACAAGTACTGGGGCCCACACCGACTCTTTGTCCTCCAATCCCCGCTCCCTATTCCACCAACAGCCTCTAGAAGGCACAACAGGGCCTCTTTGCCTTGGTCTTCCATATGTCTTCACATATGTCCCCATTTGACATGCCCAGAGCATTTCAGTCTATGTTAATGCTATAGAGTGTAGCAGAAAGTTCAACTTTAAAACTATGGGGGAAAGAGTTTTATAATATGGAGACTAGTTAATAAGGTTTGCTTTTTAAATTCACACTGTCTTTATCAATAAACCTACAATTCCTCTTTTATCCCCAATCTTTAAATCTCCAAAGCACAGAGCAAAATAATGTTCACTTACCCAGAGAAATGACCTTTTCTCTCAAACGTTCTCAGAAAGGTGGTTACCTGGGACTTAATCTATGGTGGATCTTTCCCATTAAGAGGCAGATGCACTAAAGCTAAATGAGCCTTTAATGACCCTCCAACGAGGAAAATTTGATCCGTTGCATGCATCAAAGGGCTTTTACCGAGGAAGCTAGCAGCTAACAAAAACGGAATGGAGATGAGCAATTAGTGTAAAAACCCCATTGAAACGAGATGCACAAAACTTTTCCGATTGCCTTTACGCAGGAAAAAGGCAGGAAATCTAACGAGAGGTCTGGACCTCTCGTTAGGACAGCTCTGTGCCAGGAAAAATCATTAAGTGAAAAAATAAACAAACTTTGAGCCAATCCCAGCGCATTAGCAGAGCTAAAAGCGCTGTGATTGGTCCAAAGGACGTCAGAAAACACATCAAATAAAAAAAATTAAAAAAGGGTCGGGAGGGGGCAAGGGCACTCGTCCGAGGCATCCTGTATGGACGGCCTTGCCCCCCCCCCCCTCCGCTGCTCCCCACTTTCCGCCACCCCCCCCCCCCGAAAAAGCAAAATTCTAGCAGCCCCGGTCCCTCTCCCTTCCTGTTCTTGTGTTCTGCAGAGCTAACTCCGCCTCCCGTCATTCTTCCGCCCCGTGCCCCGCCCCCGCTGCCCCCCCTGAGGTCGACTACGCCGCTCCCCCCCTCCACCGAGACCCCCTCCCTATTAACGACCCAAGCAGCGCCTCTCACCTCTTTCTGAAGCGCTGCACGGGCAGGAAGATCTGTTGTGTTGGTTGTAGAGTCTCCATGACGTCTCTTCTTCCCTGGCCTAGGCCCCGCCTCCTTCTGACGTAGGTTATTTACGTCAGAAGGAGGCGGGGCCTAGGCCAGGGAAGAAGAGACGTCATGGAGACTCTACAACCAACACAACAGATCTTCCTGCCCGTGCAGCGCTTCAGAAAGAGGTGAGAGGCGCTGCTCGGGTCGTTAATAGGGAGGGGGGTCTCGGTGGAGGGGGGGAGCGGCGTAGTCGACCTCAGGGGGGGCAGCGGGGGCGGGGCGGAAGAATGACGGGAGGCGGAGTTAGCTCTGCAGAACACAAGAACAGGAAGGGAGGGGGACCGGGGCAGCTAGCATTTTGCTTTTTCGTGGTGGGTGGCAGGGCCGTGCCGATGCGGTAAGCGAGGTAAGCGCCGCAGGGGGGCGCCCACCTCTGGAGGGCACCACCGCGGTGCTTACCCTCGCCCCGCGCCGCCGAGGACTTTAAATTATCTCGGTCGCAGGCTGCAGCAGTGTCGGTGAAAGCGCTGCCGACGTCTCCCTTCCCTTGCACTCATTGGTTCCCTCAGTGTCCCGCCTTCTTCTGATGTCAGAAGAAGGCGGACACTGAGGGAACCAAGAGCGCGGTGGGGGGTGCTCCGCTCCCGCTGCTCCCACCCTACCTTCTTAAAAAAAAATAAATCAGTAAAGCGGCGTGGCAGGCAGCGCAGCTTCGCGTCTGCCCTGCTTGTAAAACAAGTAGATCTCCTCGTCGGGCCTTCGCTCACTGGGTCCCGCCCTCCTCTGAGGTAACTTCCTATTTCCTCGAGGGCGGGACCCAGTGAGCGAAGGCCCGACGAGGAGATCTACTTGTTTTACAAGCAGGGCAGACGCGAAGCTGCGCTGCCTGCCACGCCGCTTTACTGATTTATTTTTTTTTAAGAAGGTAGGGTGGGAGCAGCGGGAGCGGAGCACCCCCCCCCCCCCACCCGCTGTCATCTCGACAGAGCTGGTAGTCGGGTCGGATCAGGGGTGCCCAGATGGCAGTAGGGGATGGGGAGGGGAGCCCAGATGACAGAAGCCCAGATGACAGAAGGGGATGGGAGCCCAGATGACAGAAGGGGATGGGGAGGGGAGCCCAGATGGCAGAAGGGGATGGGGAGGGGAGCCCAGATGACAGAAGGGGATGGGGAGGGATGGGGAGGGGAGCCCAGATGGCAGATGGGGATGGGGAGGGATGGGGAGGGGAGCCCAGATGGCAGATGGGGATGGGGAGGGATGGGGAGGGGAGCCCAGATGGCAGATGGGGATGGGGAGGGGAGGGGAGGGGAGCCCAGATGACAGAAGCCCAGATGACAGAAGGGGATGGGAGCCCAGATGACAGAAGGGGATGGGGTGGGGTGCCCAGATGGCAGTAGGGGATGGGGATGGGGAGGGGAGGGGAGCCCAGATGACAGAAGGGGATGGGAGCCCAGATGACAGAAGGGGATGGGGAGGGGAGCCCAGATGACAGAAGGGGATGGGGAGCCCAGATGACAGAAGGGGATGGGGAGGGGAGCCCAGATGGCAGAAGGGGATGGGGAGGGGAGCCCAGATGGCAGAAGGGGATGGGGAGCCCAGATGACAGAAGGGGATGGGGTGGGGTGCCCAGATGACAGAAGGGGATGGGGAGGGGAGCCCAGATGGCAGAAGGGGATGGGGTGGGGAGCCCAGATGGCAGAAGGGGATGGGGTGGGGTGCCCAGATGGCAGAAGGGGATGGGGAGGGGAGCCCACAGATGGCGGATGGGGTGGGGTGCCCAGATGACAGAAGGGGATGGGGTGGGGAGCCCAGATGGGAGAAGGGGATGGGGTGCCCAGATGGGAGAAGGGGATGGGGAGGGGAGCCCAGATGGGGTCTGGGGCTGAAAGGGGAGGCCCTAATGCAAGGCATGTGGATGAAGGGAGCTGGAACTGGGGGCTGAAAAGGAGGGTAGGTGGGATAAGGGGGCTAGTACTGGGACGGGGCTGAAAAGGGACAAGAGCTGAAACTGTGGGGACTGGGGGCTGAAAAGAAGACAGGGAGAAGTGGCTGGGGCTGAAGCTGGGACTAGTGAGAGAAAAGGGCTGCGTTTGAAACTGGGGGCTGAAAAGGGGACAGGGAGAAGTGGCTGGGGGCCGAAGCTCAAGACTGGTGGGAGAAAAGGGCTAGGGCTGAAACTGGGGACTGGTGGGATAGTGGGGCTGGAACTGGGGGCTGAAAAAAAGGGGCAGAGAGAGGGGACAGATCCTAGATGGAAGGGGGAGTGAGAGGGACCTTGATGGATGGGAGAGGGAGGGCAAATGGTGGATTGAGCGGACAGAGAGAAAGGGCAGACAGTGGATGGAAGCGATAGAAAGGGCAGACAGTGAATGGAAGGGGGAGAGAGAGAGGGCAGACAGGGGCAGATGTAGATGGAAGGAGCAGGGAGAGAGGGCAGACATTGGATGAAGGGGACAGCAGAGAGGGCAGACACTGGATGGCAGAGAGAGAACAAAGACAGATGCTGGATGGAAGGAAGGAAGACAGTGAAAAGAAGATGAGGAAAGCAGAAACCAGAGACAACAAACTGTAAATAAAATATTTACTTTTATTTTTTTGCTTTAGGATACAGTAGTATTGTAGCTGTGTTAATAAATGTTTATAATAGGTAATCTTTTTATTGGACTAATTTTAATACATTTTGACTAACTTTCGGAGAACAAAACCCCCTTCCTCAGGTCAGGATAGGATACTGTAACAGCACTATACTGTATTGACCTGAGGAAGGATGTTTGGCCTCTGAAAGCTAAATGTATTAGTCCAATAAAATGGTATTATTTTATTTTCTATATTTGTTTTATTTCTATTTGTTAATTTGTAAAGTGGTGATTGGTTCTTGTTAGTTTTTTTTCAAATTTACATCTGCAGTCTTTATATTTTGCACAGTACTAGGGGACATTTTCTGTTTCTGTGGTGTTGCATTGTATGCAGAGTCTGGCATCTTGGGGGTTCAGTTTAATTTTTGTCTAAATAGCGTTTGGAATATGTCCACTTTGAGAATTTACATCTGCTATCTTATTTTGCAATGTATAGCAATTTGTTTCTAAGAATATTGCTGACAATTCCTGTCAGTGTGGCAAGTGGTGAGCGATCATTTTCACCGGGGGGGGGGGGGGGGGGCGTGATCATTTTCACGGGGGGGGTAGGGGCGCCAACTGATAGTCTGCAGGGGGGCGCCAGAGACCCTAGGCACGGCCCTGGTGGGTGGGAAAGCGGCGGAAAGTGGGGAGCAGCGGGGGGGGGGGGGGGCAAGGCCGTCCATACAGGACGCCTCAGACGAGCGCCCTTGCCCCCTCCTGATCCTTTGTTTTTGGATTTTGCTGACCGGATAGCCACGTGTATGTGTTGTGGCTTTTTTTTTTGTTTGTTTTTACGTTTGCAGCATGCGCAGAGCAGCCAGCAAAACGCTTGGCTGCTCTGCGCATGATTTAGGGGCCGATTACCGATGTGTATTGTGATTCTTTGATACATTGTAAGTTTCAATACCGATCTGAGCATGTGTGACTTTTTTTTTTGGTGCATTCTTCGTTTTTTAAAAATCGTTAGGGACTTTAACGATTTTGATTTTTTTACGTTTGGTTGCTGCATCTGCCTCTAAATCATGACTATCTATATTGTAACAGGAAACACAGCCTGCCCATAACAGCTAAAGAGCCCAAGGGAAGAAAGTCCTGGCTCAGCTGGTAATTAAAGGAAAATAGTGCGTATGTCCCTTTCAAGGATGGGGAAGGGGACAATGCACTACTGAGCACAGAGTAAAACTGGGTGGAGTTAGGGTCCCAGACAGCCTAACCACATGACCCAGGGATTAGCCAGCTAAGTGGCACAGAGGAGAAGGAGGAAAATAGACATGTCAATTCTCTGGTGACCATTCACTTAACAAGGCTCTAATATATTGTAAACTCCACCCTAACAGTATACTGTATTAATAGCATTCATATATTATTTATCACCTCAGCGGTGCTCATGACCATCTCCAATTTTCTGTTGGGCACTCAAACAGCACCTAAATTGTCACTGGCGATTCAATTTTAATAAACTTCTTATTTATTTCTTCACTGTTTAATTTATTCATATCTTAATCACTTGTGATAAATATTTAGCTCAAGTAATAATTAACTTGCACTGATCGGTCGGACCAAGGGTTCAACAATGCCCGACATGCATGTTTCACCATTTGGAGTGGAGGAGCGGCCTAGTGGTTAGGGTGGTGGACTTTGGTCCTGGGGAACTGAGGAACTGAGCTTGATTCCCGACACAGGCAGCTCCTTGTGACTCTAGTAAGTCACTTAACCCTCCATTGCCTGCCGCATTGAGCCTGCCATGGGTAGGAAAGCGCGGAGTACAAATGTAACAACAAAAGGAAAAACAAAAAAAAGGCTGTGTCAAGGGCTCCCCCTCAGCCATTCTTAGTACCAGCCTCGCTATGTTTATTCTTAGATTCCCTCCTGCTAAGAAGCATATAAACCTCCTTGAGAGCAGTAAGAAAAGTAAAGAGCCTCAAAGCCTGAAAAGAACTGGCAAAGGAAAAGGGGAAAAGCCAGAAGCTTCAACCTGGAGAGATTATGGCAAACAAGCTCTGTGAGGAAGCCTTTTCCCCCTGAGCCAAGATAGACATTTGGAACTGATATAAATGAAGAGAACAAGGTATTGTTTTGTTTCAAACTTAAAAGTAGCAGGGATGGGGAAAACCAGCAAGAGGAATTGGCTGACAGTTTTTTGGTTTTGTTTTTTTACTAATTTTTGTTTGACAGCTGGAGTAGAGTATAGGAATCAGAAAAGTAACTGTGGAAAATGTGTATGTATCCAGGGAGAGGAGATGTTGAGGGCTCGGCTCAGGCTGTGAATGAAAAAAGGCCAGTCTTGGTTTTTAGAGATTAACCTAGAAACCCTCATTAAGGTCAGCTGCTTGTGAAAAGGGCCAATTGTGAAAGTAACCCTAATTTGCATAGTTCCTAGCTCCAGCCAGAGAAGGAGCTCAGTTAATTTACATACCACAGTGCCTGTTGGGAATGCTATTCTTTTTTGTAACAAGCTGGAGAAATAAAGTTATACCAGGAGTAAAATTAGCAAGGAAGAAGTGCTTGTGTCTGTTTGGAGATACTATACCAGAATGAAAGATTAACTCATTTTTCTTTCTTCACCCTGAGAATACAAGGGTTTTAGAAGAGGGACCTGGACAGCTTGGTTCCTCCCTTGCTGATCCTTTTTGATCCTGCTGGAGGCTTCAGAGTACCATGGGGAGCACTTTCCTTATGCCCAGATCCAAGCTAGAACCTTCATAGCTTGACAATATGCTCATTAATTTTATTCTTTAGAACAATATCTACCATTTTCAAAAACTGGGGTTATGTTGGTCACCTTCCAATTTTCAGATACCATAGACAAGTTTAATGGTGAGTTACATATGTTTCATAATAGTTTTAATATACAAATCCTAATTAGTAGGAAGGCAAGTTCCTGTAACACAAATTAACAGAGTTGCATTCTATTTCTCTTTTAGTTTACTGGTATAAACCTGAATCAGGAAAGTGTGTTGAAATTGCTGTAATTCTCATTTTGCATGTAATATAACAGTTCTGCAGCTCTTAATGGTACGTAATTGATAAGGAATCAAGTCCAAAGTACTCTCATTCTTGTGCAGCATGATGTAAACTGAAACTTAAAAAGAAAAATTTCCATGGAAACTAAAAAAGGACAAATATGGTCCAAATGCAATGTTTGGTTTCATCTTCACACCAATTCTAATAAAACCTGGGCATTTTTTTTCTTGTTAATTCATTAGAAGGACCATTGCTTATTCTTTATTTCAAAATAGAAGTACAATTCTAAGAACTCTGTTTACTAAGGTGTGCTAGTGTTTTTACCACATGCTAAGCGTGTAGAGGCCCATAAGAATATTATAGACATCTACACAATTAGCACATGCTAATGCTTAGTGCGCGCTAAAAAAAAACAAAAATGCCTCTAGCATGGCTTAGTAAACAGGGCCCAAAATTTGCTTAATTTTACTGATTCATTTGTTTTCATTAAATTGGGTGTGCTATTTTTAAACAATGTACTGTTAAGAAATAGTATGAGTTCACTTACTACAGAAAATATATTGACAATTGCAATCAAGTATGTTTCTTATCTTTTTCATTGTCATTGTTTAGTTTCTGATTGAACAAATATATGTTTCACTACTGATTAAATCTGAATGAATTGTAAAACTGCCATGCATAAAACATGCAGCTAGCAATAAAGGAATTAATGCCACAAAAAGCACTAAAGGGAAACTGTAAACAATGTACAATAATAAGTCTTTTGAAAACTACATGTAGAAGGATAATTCAGTATAGCCGAGCTTAATCTCAGTGAGAAATGCTGACAAGGCTAATTTATAATGGTCTATATATCATTAAACGCCCTCAAATTTCCTTTACAAAAACATTTTTATTATTTGTTCTTTACTTCTATTTGGGTTTTTTTTTTTCTTGTTTTATTCTTGATATTTATATCGGGAACTTGTTAAAGTTCCCGATATAAATATCAAGAATAAAGAATAATAAAATTCCAAAATATTCGTTGGCTGAAAAGGAAACAATATCTAGTTTCCCCAAAACATATCAATATCTCTCAATTCTGAAAGAATAGAAGTCAAATGTCCAAAGTATTTTCATGAACTATTTTAATAAAATAAGGGCAGGTAATTTTTCAAAAGCATTTCTGGAAGTAAAACAGTTCTTTCCCCAAGAAAAATATATGCTTGTACCCACAGCGAGATGTTGCATTCTTTGCAGTTATGGCAGGGTTTTCATTTACATGCATATTTTTGAAAATTAAGGCATACGCATGCAAACCAACTCCAACATCCTGTGTGCCCCAAAGATATAATATAATCATATAAAATGGTTTTTCTAGGGTATGTATGTCATTTTGGGACCTGTTTACTAAGGCGCGTTAGCATTTTTAACGCACCTACAATTAGTGCGTGCGCTGTGTAGACAACTATAAGGGTACTGTAGTCGCATAGATGGTTAACATGCGTTCAAAATGCTAACGCGCCTACAACGCGGCTTATTAAACAGGGCCCTTTGTTTTGAAAACTAAGGAAAGTTCTCACAATTTGGATATGCATTAACTAACATTTAGATATAATCCCAATTTTAGAAAGCCAGATTGTGAATATAGGCATATGGCAAGGGGGCATGGTCTAGGCAGGTTTTGGGTGGAACTAGGGTGGGGATAAATTATGCACATATTTCAGAAGGGGAATGAACGTTTATGTCCTCTAAGATCAACATTAGGATTTACAGCTGGACATCTAGGCTATTTAAAGGTGCTCATTTTGGGCAACACTGTACGAGAAGGATTAGGAAAGGCTGCCCCCTTAACCTCTAGTTTTCCTTGCCCCCCCCCCCCCCCCCCCCCCCCCCCATCCACCACCACCAAATGCGATTCTGGCAAATGATATTGGGCTCAGTGTCAACTCTGGGAAAATAGACATGTAGGTTTGTAAAATGAGAGATAGGTTTGTAAAATGGGAGACATATACATCTATGTGCTGGAACACACACATACATTTTCTGAAACACGAATGTAAGATGTATGTGTCAGAACATGGGCATTTATGTTGCCGAGTTACCTCCATTGACATTTGTAAAATGGGTACTGCCACTGCATATATACTCAAGTCCTGAATACATTTTAGAAAAGGCTTTATGTAAGCAGCTCTTTTCTAAAATGCAAGCAGAATTTGAGATGTCCTAACCTGGATGTCTCCATTCCGATATCTGAAATCTACCTTATCATTTATTATGAGGATAACTCTCAGTAAAACAGCAGTGTTTGTGGCTCATTGTGATTACTTGCCCATGTCCACATCTGCCTGCCCTCAGTGTCAACTCTTTTCCTTCAAAGAGCCTGGGGCAATCTTCAAAGGGCCTTTCTCTGCAGACAAATAGTCACTTGCCCACACAAACACCCTCTGAAAGTTCCCCATGGCTCCTTGTACCCCACATACCATGCAGCTAAAAGTGTCCATGTACTTTGCATCCACTGCTTGTGCAGGCAGTGGAGGGTAGGCAAAATAATGCATGTTGTTTTGATAACCCCAAGCATGCTTGTTGCTTTATTCTATGACCTAAACACTACCCCAGGAAAATATCTTTTTAATTGGGTTAAAACCACATAAAATGTGAGAGCCCATATACACTTCCAGGCAAAGCAGGGCCTATTTATTTCTGTAAATCACTATTTACCCAGGTACATGGCTTTGAAAAGTGCCCTTCAAATATTGGGCAGCATTAGTATTTGCCATTGGGTAGATTTAGAGGGTACTTAACAAAAGTTTTAGCATTCCAAATAAAAAGTAATTATTTTTCTATCCAACTAAAGGAAATACTTTGTCTTTACAGCATGCCTGCAACTGAAAAGAAATGTAGACAGGACGGAGGGAATGTCACATGGCAGATACTAATTGTTACGATTAAGGACTAACGAGCCTGCCTCCCTGCTGTTCAGAGAATGTCTCTGACTTTGGATCCTGACATCTGTGACTTACAAGAATTTCACTCTACTCTGACATTCCTTCTGATGTTGATCCAGGAATTAATGGATTGTGAAAAGGCTGGCAGGATATCTTTTAAAAAAATAAAATTCGTGGTGTACCAGTAATGAAAAGGTCTCTGAATTCTTATATTTGGCATTTGATATCAACACCATTTTTAGGATTTGGCATAGGAAAGGTAAAAGGACAGAAAAGATTCCTAGTGATCTTCAGACACGTCTATAAAATACTAAGAAGCCCATTTTACAAACATACTCCCAGTTTCTAAATAGGTCACCCAAATTTGTGCACAGAGCCCAGATCCGTATGCACATTAATTATTTAAAGAGCCATTAATAATCAATAATTGGTTGTAACTGGAACTCATTTGGCGGTAACATAAGAATAGCCATACTGGGTCAGACCAATGGTCCATCTAGCCCAGTATCCTGTTTCCAACAGTGGCCAATCCAGGTCACAAGTACCTGGCAGAAACCCAAAGAGTAGCAACATTCAATGCTACCAACTCCCCTCAGCCATCTCTTTTCCACACTGAAGAGCCTTAACTTCTTTATCCTTTCCTCATACGGGAGCAGTTCCATCCCCTTTATCATTTTGGTCACTCTTTTTTATGAACCTTTTCTAATTCTGCTCTCTCTCTTTTGAGACACAGCAACCAGAATTGAACGCAATACTCAAGGTGAGGTCGCACTATGGAGCGAATCAGAGGCATTTTAATATTCTTGGTCTTATTTACCATTCCTTTCCTAATAATTCCTAGTCACGCGTGGATCTGCCCTATTCTATAACAAATATGCCTACATTTTATGGAGCACAACTCAAAAGGGGGACAGCCATAAGAGGGGCATGGATGGATCAGGGATGTTCACAGAATTTAGACACGATGTTATAGAATAATGTCATTTCTGCATCTAAGTTGGGTGCTAGCATTACACCAGGTTTTTGCAGATGTAAATCTAGCACCTAAGTTAGGTACAAGATCCATGTAAAGCTAGTATTCTGTAGTGCCCTTTGCATAATAATAATTTACATGGATCTTCCTGGCATCTAACTTTGGGCACCATTTACTGAATTCCTGCCTTATTTCATACCACTCCTTTAACCTGCACAAAACAAAGTATTCCTGTGATTATGTCTGTCACAAACCATGTACATATACTTGAATTTTCAAATATGCATAGTTAACACACAAAGTACACAGGCACTTTTGTAATTCGTAGCTGTGTTAATTTTAAGTAAAATTTTAAAGAGAAATTGCTTGGAGATGTTCCTCTTGATAACTGGCTACAAGGTACACTGGTACAAAAACCTACCATTAGGCATCTTAGTGAAAATTCTTTTATTTCAAAAAGTTATAATAAAACTCTAACGACAGGATAAAAATTAAAAATTTGTATTCATAAATGAAATTTTACACATCAAAGAATACTGAATTGCATTTCAGTATTCTGGATAATTACTAGATGCCAGTGGATGACCTAAACATAGCTTGCAATCACTGCATAGATGTGACAGCGTTGTTAGTATTTTAAAATCTGAAAGTGCAAATGATTTTAAGTATCAAATAATTAAACATGGAAGAAGGAAAACACAAGATAGCACTTCTTCTATACTAAGGGGACAATTGTAGAAGTAGGTGCTTCCCTTCTAAGCAGTGCAGTGAGGCCGCACAGTGAGAGCTTATTCTACAATGTGTTAGCATACTTTAATTAGATCTAACCCTAAATCAAGCTCAAAGACAGCCGCATGACTGTGACAAGTGTGGGAGTAAGGAGGAGACCTTTCTATGATGCAGCTCTGAGCGAAACATGAAATAATGTTGAAAAGTCTCCCAGAATGTTTGCACTAATTTTGACTCCTAAAAAAAAAATAGAATACTGGAATTTTATAATTTAAAAAGAATAATGAAGTTATAATATAGGTAAATTTAGGATTATGGAAGATTATTGGAATATATTGACTGTTTCAAGTTGTGTACTTGAAGACCTGATGATGAAGAATGGTGTTTACTCTCTTTGAGGAGTTATAAATATTTGAAGAAAGCATCTAGGAGTCCAGACACAGATATACCCAGATATTTAATGCCAGGAGCTATGCATGCCATACCCAGGGTTAGTTTTAGCCCATGGCTGGACGAAGCCTACCAGTTGCTTACTACCTCGGGATGAATGCTGATCTCAAAGATAGCAGATGTAAATTCCAAAAATCAACATATTCAGATCACTAAATTGAAAATAACTTTTTTTTATATACCTTTGTTGTATGGCCATTTATTTTTTTAATTATGTTGATCTCAGTCCCTGGTTTCTGTTTTCCTCTGTCTTAAGTTTCTATCCATGGTCTCCAGTCTATCAGATCTCCCTTCGTGTCTTCCTCACTCTCTCTCCTACATCCCTCTTAGACATTGATCTTTGCCTCTCAGCTTGCTTCCATTTAATTTTCCTTCTCCATATCATTCACCCCTTAATATTCTTCTTTTTTTACTACATCTGCTTCAAAATTTATTTCTTTCCTTCATCCTAGCTACCACTGACCATCTATCTGCATTTCTCCCTTGTCTCATCCTCTGTCCAGAATCTCCCCCTCACTCTTCTCCCTCTGGCGTCTTCCTTCCTTCTTGTTCTCAATCCCTTTAGCCAATGTTTCCCCCTCTCTCCCTATCTCCCCATGCCCAGCATCCTCCCTTCCCCCCTCTCTCTCCCTCTTCCCTGTTTCCTGCATCTCCTTCCCCATAACTCCTTCCTATGTCCAGCATCTCTCTCTTTCTTCCCTCTATGTCCAGAATCCCTTTCTTTCTCCTTTGTGTCCAGCATCTATTTCTCCTGTTCTCTCTCCCATGTCCAGCATCTCCCTCTCTTTCTCTCCCTATCATAAGAACATAAGAGTTGTCATACTGAGTCAAACCAAGGGTTCATCTGGCCCAGTATCATGTTTTGAACAGTAGCCAGAACAGGTCACAAGTACCTGACAGTGTCCCAAAAAGTAGCAAGATTCCATGCTACTTAACCTCACAGAAAAGAAGTCACTATCCCCATGTTAGCCTTAATAATGGTTTATGGCTAAGTAAACAGGGGAGTAAATTTGCTAATAATGTTATGGTATAAGCCAATCAGAATTAAATGTGTAGCATGATGTTGTGTTGGATCAGATACATATATATACACCAAAATATTTGTGCAGCTTTTAAAAATATATATTTGACACTGCAGCAGAACTGGCTTTCATTCCAAAAGCCCTCTTCCCTCTCCCTTTGGGGAACATTACAAAAACATTTAAAAGACAAAGGCACTGCTGCAAGGACCTCACCTCCCCCTTTCCCTCCCTCTTTAACAAAAGACTTCTGAGTAAGGGACTGCCTCAAGGCTAAATTGACTCTCTTCCTCTGATCAACACAACAAATATCAAAGGTATCCAGTAGAGGCAAGGAGACAAGCAGGTGGGAAAGGTATGAAATACAGCTACTAAAGACAAAGGACACCTGCTGGCCGCCCCAGACAAATCTTCTATCACAGAAATTCAAGCAGGGAAAACCTTGCACTACAATAAACCATTTATCAGCAAAATCCAGACAGCAAGCCTTGTGATGTCATAAGACATGAGACCAAGATACCACAAAGCTTTGCAAATGCCCAAGGGTCTTGTGCAAACCAGGACAGAGATACACATGGCATGTCTTCCTGCACCTTGCAAGAGTATAAAAGATAGAAGCTGTTCCAGACAAGCAGATGCTTCCCTTCAACTGCAACACAGATTCTTCTCTTCCTGGGACCTGTAGCCCACCTGCCTGCTATGAGGACCTCTTCTGCAAACATGTGCTTACCTCATGCTGTTCATACTATGTAACAAGGACTTCTAAGTAACATAACTTTTGATCTAGACCTGCTACTTTACCTTACTTAAACACAGATTATCTGTAAAGATCTCTTAAAACCTACCTCTCGTGTGCAATTGTATATTAAATCAACCTTTTTGAAGCTAAAAATACGGTCTCTTTGTGTTCTGAGTATATGGTATCTTTTATATATACTTAATTTATTTAATTTATTGCAATTATCACCTTTGGTGATTGGTGGAGAAATTAATATCCTAAAACTTATAAATACAGCGCCTGCTCTTAAATTATAAACAGGAGCGAGTGCTCTAGAGCTCTTTCCCCCAAGATAAATCATTTCTTGTAACAATGACACAAGTTATTCAAAGTTCTTAAATTGAAAGAATGTGAAAAATTGCAAGAGGAGACTGGGAGATTGGATATCCAAATGGCAGATGATGTTTAATGTGAGCAAGTGTAAAATGATGCATGTGGAAAAGAGGAACCCAAACTACGTGATGCAAGGTTCCAGATTAGGAGCAACCGCCCAGGAAAAGAATCTAGGTGTCATCATTGATGATACGTTGAAACCCTCTGCTCAGTGTGTAGAGTCTAAGAAAGCAAATATAATGTGGAATTACTTGGAAAAGAATGGAAAGCAAAAATGAAAATTTTATAATGCCTTTGTATCACTTCATGGTGCGACTGCACCTCGAATACTGCTTGCAATTCTGGTCATATCTCAAAAAAAAAAAGATATAGTAGAATTTGAAAAGTTACAGAGAAGGGTGACGAAAATGATAAAGGGGATGGGATGACTTCCCTTTGAGGAAAGGCAAAAGCAGCTAGGGCTCTTCAGCTTGGAAAGAGACAGCTGAGAGGAGATACGGTAGAGGCCTATAAAATACTGAGTGGAGTGGAACAGGTAGACATGAATCACTTTTTTACTATTTATTTATTTATTGCATTTGTATCCCACATTTTCCACCTTTTTGCGGGTTCAGTGTGGCTTACAATATATTATGAATCATGGAAATACAATTTGTTACAACTCGGTTATGGATTACATTGTGATGAATTATGCGAGACATAGTCAAAGTATCGTTAAGGAATATAGTAGTGGAAAAGAGCATTGAAACATTGGAAGGAAATAATGGAGACAAAAACGGGCAATATATAGTAATAGGAAAACCTTTGGTATACATTTTCTGTCAGTAAAGGTATGAGTGTGGTGAGAATACGGGGGTTGAGAATTCAGAAGTGGCTGTATTGATGCATTACTGAACAGTGAGTGTGGGCTTTATGTGTTTTGGTTCTTTCCGTAAATTTTCTCAAAAAGATGGGTCTTCAATAGTTTGCGGAAGGTGGCTTGCTCGTAGATCGTTTTCACAAATACTAGGATTAGGAGGCACGCAATGAAGCTAAGTAGTAGTAAATTTAAAACAAACCAGAGAAAATATTTCTTCACTCAGCATGTAATTAAACTCCGGAATTCAATGCCAGAGAATGTGGTTAAAACAGTTAGCTTAACAGGGTTTAAAAAAGGTTTGGATACTTTCTTAAAAGTCCATAAGCCATTATTAAGTTGGACTTCGGAAAATCCACTGCTTATTCCTAGGATAAGCAGTATAAAATCTGGTTTACTGTTCTGGGATCTTGCCAGGTACTTGTGACCTGGATTGGCCACTTTTGGAAACAGGATACTGGGCTTGATGGACCTTCAATCTGTCCCAGTATGGCAATGCTTATGTTTTTATGTGAGGACAATGAGTGGATCAAGGCCATTTCCAGAAGTTAGGCACAATGTTACAGAATGATGTCATACCCGCGCCTAAGTTGGGAGATGGCATTGCACCAAGTTTCAGCAGATGTAAATCCAGCACCCAGCACTAATCACAAGATCCACACAAAGCTAGTATTCTGCATAGGGTATGCATTCTTTGCAGAATACTAGTTTAGTTTGGATCTTTTCAGCACTTAACTTTGGGTGCCATTTACTGAATCCGGCTCCTAGTAAATTTGTCTGTCCATATTGGCAATGTCTCTGAAAAGATGCTGCATCTCCAATTCTGAAAAAGGGAAAAACTGACAATGGAGGCTATTCAAACTATAGGCCATTTCTAATGTATCTTTGTTATCCAAGATACCAGAAAGAGTGGTGCACAACTGATTTTTTAAAAAAGAAGGCAATTATTAAAGCTGATCAGAAATATGATGCACTGTGGGTGTAATTGGATTTAACTGTTGCTTCCAATACTGTTTCCCATTCTAGATTGCTTCGCCTATGAGATATGGGAATTGATTTCACGATGCTTACTTGGTTTAATCCTTATTTAACACATTTTTTAATGGGATCAGAGAACTTCTTCTCAAAAGGCTTTGGTGTACCTTAGGAATCACTTCCTTCCCCATTATTTAATTTGTATTTGGCACCATTAGCTAAATCAGCATTTCCCAACCACCGGTCTATGGACTGGCACCAGTCCACAAAATTGTTTTGCTGGTCCCCCTTCTCCACCACCCTCCAACTCTCACCGCTGCTGCTTCCAAAGACCAGCAACAGCAAAAGAAAATAAGAGAGCCGTGGAGCCGCGGCCTGTAAATGTGCAGCTGCTGGCTCTACCAGTCCCACCCTCCTCTGACAACACTTCCTGTTCTGGAGAGCAGAGAGTAAGTGTGGCACAGCCAGCACCCACATGAATGGAGGATGCAGCTCTGCGGTTGGTCCTGGAAAGAAGCAGCCACTGGGGTGCCAGGGGAAAACAGATGATGCCTGGAGAGGGGAAGAGGAGAGAAAAGATGCTGATTGGAAGGGGGGAGAGAGGTTTATTGATAAGATGGGAAGTGGAGACAGGAAAGATGATGGATAGAGGGAGACACTGGATGGAAGGAGGAAACGTTGCATAGAAAGGGTAGCGAGAAGGACACATTATTAAGTAGATGAAAGGGGGACAAAGAAGGGAGATGCTAGGACGGAGGGGGGAGAGAAGGAAGATGTGGGATGGAAAGAAGAAGAGGGAGATATGATGGAAGTGAACAGCGAGAGACAGATGTTCAAAGATGTTGGAGGGGAGGATAGAGAGGGGAGATGATGGATAGGGGGAAGAAAGAGGGGGAGAAGCTGGATGGAAGGAGCAGAGTGGGTAGATGGAAGGAGGAGAGAGGGGGAAGATGCTGGTTGGAATTGCAGAGAGAAAGAGAGGGATACACTGAATGGAAGGGGAAAAGGATAGAGTTAGTGAAAGACTGGGGAATAAGAAGAGGGGGAATGGGAGGGCTGGGTGAGAGAAAAGAGATAGAAAGCTGTAGGTAGAAACAGTAAAAAGAGGGAAATTGAAGATTGTATAGTAAAAATGAATGAAAAGAGGGAGAAAAATAAATGGAAGAATGCTGAGAGGAAAAAAAAACAATGTTAGTGATGGATATATTGGAGAGGTGAAGAAGACAGGAGGAGAGAGAAAAATGACCAATGGACATGAAATCCTAGCATGACAGTTAAGAGAAGATAAAGTAAAGCAGAGATTGGAACCAACATGATTAGAAACATAAAATGGCTGAACAAAGGTAGAAAAAGAATTTTATTTTCTAATTTTGGATAAAGTAGTGTAGAAGTCATATTATTCCACTCTAATAAATCAAAATAAAACAAAAGATGGAAAATAAGGTGATACCTTTTTATTTCACAAACTTAATACTTTTTTTTTTTTTTAACTAGCTTTCAGAGGCCAAAACCTTCTTCCACAGATCAGGACAGTATACCATAACAGTAACATACTGTCCTGATCTGAAGAAGGAGGTTTTGGGCTCTAAAAGTTAATAGAAAAATGTACAATGTTAGTCCAATAAAAAGGAATCACCTTATTTTTATTTAATTTGTAATGTGATTGGAGTGTGCCAGTTTTTAAAATGTTACACCTGCTATCATTTATATTTTGCACAATACAGGGGGCTGCATGTCACTGATTTGTTTTTCCTTAGTGACCCTAATAGAATTATGGAAAATTCAGAGGTTATAATCAGCTGAATTTAAGCACATCTGAATATGTTACATCTTATGAACTCAGAAAGAAGCTATCTTTGGCACAATGTATATCTGAGAGACTGAAATCATACTCCACATACCCTCGCTTAAAAGTGAGGCTCATTACTGTCATGCTATGTGCCAGACAAGCCTCTGAGAAGCAACAATCTTAACTGTAGGTGTACAATGAGCTCCATATAAGCAGTCACCACCCAAGAAAATCATCTTGGAGCCATCACTGACAATATGTTTCAATCCCCTTCTAATCAATTCCTGTGAATATCCATCCACAGCCTGAAACTTTACAGTCCCTCTTTGACTACTCTTCTTTGCATACATCCACAACACCACCAAGATGCTCTTATCTGTGCCCCCTACCCTCACTAAATCTCAACGCTACATTTTCCACAGTGCTGTAATGAATGCCTGAAACAGCCTACCTGAATGAATCTTGCCTGTTTGAAACTGTTTTTAAAATTGCTAGTTTTTATTGTATTCTGTCTTCTTGCTAAGCTTCTGGAACTTGCCTATGTGTCTTGCCTATGTGTCCTAACTTGATTATATGCTCCATGGAGCAGGAACTGGCTATTTTATATATTTTCATTATGATATCTTGTAGAAATATAGAATGAATAATATTAATAATAATCCTCATGATATTCAGTTCCAATGGTCAACATTTGTTTTAAATATCCAGTATCAGGTATTGGGGTATAAGAGAGAGGCCAGGAGTTACCCGGATAACCACAATATTTAGTGCCATTAGTCAGACAGCTTCATTGCTTTCCTAAGATATTGCCACTCTCCGGGTAACTCCCAGCTCCACCTAGGCTCTGCACCCAAACTTTGGTGAACAGCCCCAATAATGCCCTGGTCAGCTTCTGCTACCCAAATAACTGACACTGAATATCAGGGCCAAAAAGAAGAAGAAAATCTTATAATGATCCCTGCCATTAATGAAATTTGATTGGTTATGTTCTGTCTGCTAAAGGAATGTAAACCCAAAGACTGTTTTTGAATCTTTAAGGGACCCTTTTACTAAGCTGCGTTAAAAGTGGCCTGCGCTAGTTTGGGTACATGAAATTAGCATGTGCTGGGCCAATTTTTACTGTGGCAGGTAAAAGAGCCTTTTTTTTTTTTAATGGGGCAGTAAATGGCCATGCACTAATATTAAAAGTAGTGCATAGCTATTTACTGCCTAAGCACTTACTGCCACCTATTTACTTGGTGGTAAGGGCTCTTGTGCTAATCGTGTGGATAATCAGGTAGCAAGCAGCAATGAGGCCACACTGCCAATTACTGCCGGGAACATCCCCCACGGTAGAAAAATGTCCAAATGCAGATTTATGCCACTTTTTGGATGTTTTTCTCTTTTGAAAATGAGCTCCATAACAACCTATGGAACTTTGTAAGTCTAAGTGCTTCGAAAATAATCCCCATTGTGGAAAAGTGGACCCAAGCTATTTTTTAAAAACACACAAAAAACCAATTTGCTGTGGTTTGGAGAACAACAAGTCTCAAGTGTAAAAACTCTGCCCTCAGGAGCAATGCTTAATTTTGAGACTAAATCCAGAGTGCTAGAAATTATCTTAGACTCAAAGCTAACTTTGTGTCAAATTAATGAATTGGTTAAAAAGATCTTTTTTGCCCTTCGACATTTAAGATTCATAAGGTCATCACTGAATTCAGTTAGCTTTAGAATAATAGAACAGGGCTCTCACATATGCAGGTATGCTATTTACATCTGGCACTGTTTATTTATAATTACAATAAACTGTGTTCTATCAAAATACAATGTAAATTACTTTAAAAGAGAAATGAGGTAACAATACAGAACGGTTATAAATATACTGTACTTCAAATAATGCATCTTTTCCTTTACATGTGAGTTCCAGTTATGCTGAAAGCAAAATTTGAAATGTTAGTAATTCAGATGAGACACAAGAATGCCAGGGTACTGGAAGATGGAATGAATGGTGAAGAGTTAAACAGGTGAGAGTTAAGGGCACAGTTAATACAGACAACAAGTGATAAGGTGTGTGTGAAATCTAGAAAAGCAGCAGAGGGGTGTGAAGGCAGGCGGGGTAAAAAAAAAATAGTCAGCATGTTGACGCATGAGAAGTGAAAATGAAAAGTACAAGTGAGATCAAACTTTCATATTAACTCTTTAAAAAGGTCAAGTTCTTGCTTGTTTAAAATGTCACTATCAGACAAATTCAAGCTGGTATATTTTTTTCTTGTGCATTTCACCTATGGAAAAAATTAATTTTACAGCATGGAAAAATGTCAATAAACCTCAACTTAGCAAAAGATTTAAAGTCAAGCAGATGATAAACTAATTAGAAATTTTAATGTATTGAATTATATTTTCTCATTTTACCAAGTATGTCTAATGTGTCACCTTTAGACATATTTGCATAGAGTTCTATAGTATATATTGTAAGTACAAAATGCTTTGCTCCGTGGATCTTGTCGGGTGATTGTGACCTGGATGGGCCACTGTCGGAGACAGGGTGCTGGGCTAGATGGACCTTTGGTCTGTCCCAGTGTGGAGATGCTTATGTCTTACTAGCTATCAGAAAAGCAGACACTTTCAGCTCAGCCTGCCAGCAGTGTAGCCGGCAGGAAACCCCAAGATCAGCCAGCTGACAGCAGCAGCACTCCGAGCCACTGATCCCGGCCTAATGCACATGCTCAGTTCTCGCACATACTCAGTTCATGGTTGTATGAAGGGATTATGATGATGGGATTTGAATATCTTCAGGTGATGGAGCATGGGAATCTCCGTCAGCTAAGTTGAGGGTGGGGAGCAGGAGCAGGAGGTGGAAAGGAAATATGACATGTCCAACTACTGTATCTGCTGCCCCACTTAAAATGTGCCTTCTAGCTATGATCAAAATAGGGACTGCAGTGCAATGCAACATGTTCAACTGTGAGAGGAGTCACAGTTACTCTGGTGGTTAGAAGAAATAGCTACAGTTATAAACACTTAAAGGAAAATCTGCTACTTGCTCAGGTGAAACTAGTGTGGTTGCTGTACTTATCCACTTGAATACATAAATGTATTTCTTGACTAGTGTAGAAAATAAAAACATAACAATTACCATACTAGGTTAGACCGATGGTCCATCTAGCCCAGTATCCTTCCAACAGTGGCCAATTCAGGTTACATGTACCTGAAAGAATTCCAGAGTAGCAAGATTCCATGCAGAATTTATTTATTTGTTGCATTTGTATCCCACATTTTCCCACCTATTTGCATCCCAAACAGTAGAAATATTCCATGCAGCATCTCAAAGAGTAGCAAGATTCCACACAGAATCTCAAAGAGTAGCAAGATTCTATGCAGATTTCCAAAGAGTAGCAAGAATTCATGCAGAATCTCAAAGAAAAGCAAGATTCCATGCAGAATCCCAAAGAGTAGAAAGATTTCATGCAGATTCTCAAACAGTAGCAAGATTCTATGCAGAATCCCAAAAAGTAAAAAGATTCTGTGCAAAGTCTTAAAGAGTAGCAAGATTCCATGCTATTGACCCTCAGGGATAAGTAGTGGCTTTCCCCATGTCTAACTTAGATTGCTGAATGGCTGGAGAATCATCGCCTAAAATTGAACCCCTTAAAATCCAAAGCTGTTTGGATTTAGCACCACAGCTATTAGGCCATACCTTGACCATAGAGCCAACTGTTAAAATCCTCGGAATTACATTAGACCCTAAACTATCATTTCAGCCACATATCTCATTTATAGTTCAAAAATGCTTTTGTGCCTTATGACTTATAAGATCATTATGACCTCTGATTGACAAACCGTCACTTCAAAAACTGGTTCATGTACTGGTCTTGAGTAGACTAGATAATGTAAATTCTTTATTTGTTAGCTCACCCAAATATTCTATTAATTGCTTACAAACATACAAAACACAGTGGTTAAAATGATTGCAGGGGCCAAATGAATTAATCAAGTTACACTGCTTTTAAAAGAAGCACATTTGCTACTGTGTCTTTATCGAGGAAAGTACAAGACGTTTGTCTTAACCTGTAGAGCATTCCACACAGGCCTTCCACAGTGTTTCAGCAACTTATTGATTTCTTATTGCCCCATTCATAACCTGAGACCTCAGACACAGAATAGACTTCTTATACCTTCCCTGTCCCGAGTAAGACTGGATTCAAGAGATTTGGCACTTTTTTTTCCCCAAGCTCCAGCTATGTGGAGCTCCTTGCCTCAGCATTTATGTCTGAAGCCCAATTTAGCTAGCTTCAAAAAGAATTTCATAACACATTTTTCTTCCATTAGCCTTCACAGGGTTACCTCTATTTCATTTTCCCTATTTGTCCTGTCCTTGTTGATGTGTGTTTTCTTTTAATGCTTATAATTTGAAAAAAAAAATTACTCATGTGTTTGAGAGCTGAAATTACTGTAAACTCTGCTTGTTACCAGAAGGGCACAATATCAAGTAGAATAAATACTCCACTCAGGATTTTGTAGACCTCTATCATATCTGCCCTCAACCATCTCTTCTCCAAGCTGATGAGCCATGGAAGGACATTTTCAATAAAACGTCTAAGTCCAGTTTTGGACATTTTGCTAAAATGTCTAAAAATCGAATGGCAAAATTAGCCATTTTTGAACCTGAAAAACGTCTCTCTTTTTGGTTTGAAAATTGTCTTTTTCTAGATGTTTTGTGCTCAGTGCATTTTTCTTTTGGGACCATTTTGAGAAAAAAAAATGTCCAATAGAAAAACATCCAAAAACCAGCCATTGGGATGTCTGGGGCCATCATTCTTAGTAGACTTGTTAAGGATTTAAATTGGAAGGTGGTATTTTTTAATTACATTGTATTCCCCTACCTATATATATATGTAAGATCAGACACATATTTGCACATAACAGACTGGCCATACAAACATCCCAGCAGAGCAGTGGGGCAGTCTAGGGGGCACTGCAGTGGACTTCCCATAAAAGGTCCCAGGTACACATCTCACCATAACCTCCTTATACTGTATGGTGAGCCCTCCAGAAACAGAGAAAAATCTACTGTACCTCATGGTCCACCACTTCAATAGCCCTCAAGCTTGCAGGTGTCACCTACATGTAGGTAAAGTAGATATTTAGGGGTCTTGGAGGGCTAACATGTTCCACCACAAGTGTACCAGTTAGAGTGGGATATGGGTCTGGGTCACCTTCTCCTCAATCCACTGCACCAAACACTAGGCTACTCCTGGGACCTACCTGCTGCTCTAACAAGAATGGCCATACATATTGGAAGTTGTCAAAGATCCTGCTATGTACTGTTACTGTCACATCTTAGGGGGATGGGAGGGGATATGTAACCACTGGGAAACTAAGGGGGGGTTATGCCTTAATACCTCCAGTGATCATTTGGTCATTTAGGGTACCTTTTGGTCACTTAGGGGGTTGTTTACTAAAGCTTAGCTTAAGTTATCTACAGCAGGGCCGATAGGAATAAAATGGGACCTGTTGCTGCAGCTAACTCAAATATTTTTTAGTAAACAATCCCCTTAGTCATGATTGAAACAAGTCTAGCCAAAAATGTACTAATTTTGGCCCTAGATGTTTTCATCTTGTTTCATTATTATAGAAAAACGTCTAGCTTTTGGCGCCACCCAAAACAAGCCCCCAATGTGCCCCCTTGAAATCTAGATGAACTGTGGAGAAAAATGTCTAAAACTGGAGTATCAAAAATCATGTTTTTGAGAGATAAACATCCATCTATCACCTTATGACTTTTTTATTTTGAAAATGAACCCCTTAACCTCTTAATCCTTTCCTCATATGAGAGGAATCCCATCTCCTTAATCATTTTGGTCTCCCTTCTTTGAACCTTTTCTAATTCAGCCATATCCTTTATGAGATACAGTGACCAGAACTGCAAGCAATACTCAGGGTAAGATCACACCATGGAGCAATACAGATGCATTATATCTCCTGTTTTATTTTCCATTCCTTTCCTAATAATTCCTAACATTCCATTTGCTTTTTTGGTTGCTGCTGCGCACGGAATAGAAGATTTCAAAGTATTGTCCATGATGATACTGAGATCTTTTTCATGGGTGGTAACTATGATTTGGATTATTCTTTATGGGACGCAAAGGATGAGACAATGACCTCCACACAGGGGGACATACAAAACACTATAAAAAATGAAACATAAAATATCATGTTACATTATAGTACAATTTAAAAAATAATTTAATTTATAAAATAATTTGTCTGTAATATAACATGATATTTTACATATCATAAGTACATAAGCACCGCCATACTGGGAAAAGACCAAGGGTCCATCAAGCCCAGCATCCTGTCTCCGACAGTGGCCAATCCAGGCTTCAAGAACCCGGCAACCCCCCCCCCCCCCCCAAAAAAAAAAATAATAATAATGTTCAATGGACTTTTCCCTCAGGAATCTGTCCAAACCCCCTTTAAATTCTGTAAGGCCAGCTGCTGTCACTACATTCTCGGGCAACGAGTTCCAGAGTCTAACTACATGCTGAGTAAAGAAAAACTTTCTCCTATTTGTTTTTTTTGTTTTGTTACATTTGTACCCTGCACTTTCCCACTCATGGCAGGCTCAATGTGGCTTACATATTGTATACAGGTACTTATTTGTACCTGGGGCAATGGAGGGTTAAGTGACTTGCCCAGAGTCACATGGAGCTGCCTGTGCCTGAGGTGGGAATTGAACTCAGTTCCTCAGGACCAAAGTCCACCACCCTAACCACTAGGCCACTCTTGTGTCCCCTGGTTTTGTTGTTTGAAAGTGTAAACAAACGCTTCACTTCTGTCCGCTCTACTCCACTCATTATCTTGTAGACTTCTATCATATCACCCCTCAGCCGCCTTTTCTCCAAGCTGAAGAGCCCTAACCTTCTCAACCTTTCCTAATAGGGAAGTTGTTCCATTCCCTTTATCATTTTCGTCGCCCTTCTCTGCACCTTTTCTAATTCCTTTATATATTTTTTGAGATGCGGCGACCAGAATTGGACACAATACTCGAGGTGCGGTCGCACCATGGAGCGATACAGTGGCATTATAACATTCTCATGCTTGTTTTCCATCCCTTTCCTAATAATACTCAACATTCTGTGTGCTTTCTTAGCCGCAGCAGCACACTGGGCAGAAGTTTTTGACGTCTTATCAACGATGACTCCCAGATCCCTTTCTAGGTCCGTAACTCCTAATGCGGAACCTTGCATGACATAGCTGTAATTCGGGTTCCTCTTACCCACATGCATCACTTTGTACTTCTCAACACTGAACTTCATCTGCCACTTTTGTATAGTGTTTTGTATGACCCCTAAAGCAAACGGGTTTGGACTGCTGAAACACAGAGGTGTCTTAATAAAAGACATTCAGTTGTTCTACTCCTGTTTGAAGGTCATTGTCTCATCCTCTGCTTCCAGTGGTGAGTTCTGATCTTCTGCAGAGGTTGTCTCCTGTTCTTCTTCTTTTTAGATTATTCTTCCTCACGTGCATCACTTTACATTTGTCCACATTAAATTTCATCTGCCATTTGGATGCCCAGTCTTCCAATTTCCTAAAGTCCTTCTGTGATTTCTCTGAGCTCATATGCCATTTAACAACTTTGGACAGTTTTGTGTCATCTGCATATTTAATCACATTGTCATTCCCATTTACAGCTCATTTATAAATATGTTAAATAGCACTGGTCCTGTGGCACTGCACTATTTACAGTACCTTCCTTCACTGAGAGAAATGGCCATTTAATATTAACCTCTGTTTTCTATTTTGTAACTAGTTCTCAATCCACAACAGAACATTGCCTCCTATCCCATGGCTTTTTAATTTTCTCAGGAGTCTCTTATGAGGCACTTTGTGAAATGCTTTCTGGAAATCTAGATACACTAAATCATTCAGCTCACCTTTAGTCAGATGACTATTAACTTTTTCAAAGAAATTAAGCAAATTGGTGAAGCAAGATTTCCTTTGGCTGTCTTGTGACCTGGATTGGCCACCGCTGAAAACAGGATAATGGGCTAGACAGACCACAGGTCTGACACAGTATGGCTATTCTTATGGTTTATGAATGCATGTGGACTCTGTCCCATTAAACAATGTTTGTCTATATGTTTGGCAATTTTATTCTTTATAGTAGTTTCTTTCATTTTGCCTGGCACTGACATCAGGCTTGCCAGCCTGTAATTTCCTGGTGCACCTGTGACAACATTTTTAAAAAATAGCATTATGATGGCCACTCTCCAATCTTGAGGAACCATGAATGACTTTAATGAAAGGTTTCAGATCACTAGTACTACAGTTGATCAACAATTTCATGTTTGAGTTGTATCAGTACCCTGGAGTGTATACCATCCAGTCCAGGCGATTTACTACTCTTTAACATATCAATTTGGCTCAGTATGCCTTCCAGATTCACTAAAATTTGTTTCAGTTCCTCCATATCATCACCCTCAAAAACTATTTCTTGCACAGATAGATCTCCTACATCCTCTTCAGTAAAGGCTGAAGCAAAATAATTCATTCAGTCTCTGCACTATGGCCTTGTCCTCCCCGAGTGCCCCTTGTATTCCTTGGTGATCTAACAATCACACCAATTCCCTCACAGACTGTCTGCTTCTGATATACCTAAAAAGTTATTAATATGCCTTGCAACAGCATACACAGTCCTTCTGCCCTGACCCAAGGAAGGCATGCCAGTGCATGAAATCTATCATAAGAACATAAGAATAACCATACTAGGTCAGACCAATGGTCCATCTAGCCCAGTATCCTGTTTCCAACAGTGGCCAATCCAGGTCACATGTATATGGCAAAAACCCAAATAGTGGCAACATTCCATGCAGTGGCTTCCCTCACGTCTATCTTAATAGCAGACTATGGACTCTTCCTCCAGGAACTTGTTCAAACCTTTTTTTAAACACAGATATGCTAACCGCTGTTATCAAAACCTCTGTCAATGAGTTTGATCATAAGTGCATAAGTAATGCCACACTGTGAAAAGACCAAGGGTCCATCAAGCCCAGCATCCTGTCCACGACAGCGGCCAATCCAGGCCAAGGGCACCTAGCGAGCTTCCCAAATGTACAAACATTTTATACATGTTATTCCTGGAATTGTGGATTTTTCCCAAGTCCATTTAGTAGTGGTTTATGGACTTGTTATTTAGGAAACCGTCTAACCCCTTTTTAAACTCTGCTAAGCTAACCACCTTCACCACATTCTCCAGCAATGAATTCCAGAGTTTAATTATGCGTTGGGTGAAGAAAAGGTTTCTCCGATTTGTTTTAAATTTACTACACTATAGTTTCATCGCATGCCCCCTAGTCCTAGTATTTTTGGAAAGCGTGAACAGACGCTTCACATCCACCTGTTCTACTCCACTCGTTATTTTATATACCTGTATCATGTCTCCCCTCAGCCGTCTCTTCTCCAAGCTGAAAAGCCCTAGCCTCCTTAGTCTTTCTTCACAGGGAAGTCGTCCCATCCCCGCTATCATTTTAGTCGCCCTTCACTGCACCTTTTCCAATTCTACTATATCTTTCTTGAGATGCGGCGACCAGAATTGAACACAATACTCAAGGTGCGGTCGCACCATGGAGCAATACAATGGGATTATAACATCCTCACACCTGTTTTCCATACCTTTCCTAATAATACCGAACATTCTATTCGCTTTCCTAGCCACAGCAGTACACTGAGCAGAAGGTTTCAGTGTATTATCGACGACGACACCTAGATCCCTTTCTTGGTCCATAACACCTAACGTGGAACCTTGCATGACATAGCTATAATTTGGGTTCTTTTTTCCCACATGCATCACCTTGCACTTGCTCACATTAAACGTCATCTGCCATTTAGCCGCCCAGTCTCCCAGTCTCGTAAGGTCCTTCTGTAATTTTTCACAATCCTGTTGCGAGTTAATGACTTTGAATAACTTTGTGTCATCAGCAAATTTAATTACCTCGCTAGTTACTCCCATCTCTAAATCATTTATAAATATATTAAAAAGCAGCAGTCCTAGCACAGACCCCTGAGGAACCCCACTAACTACCCTTTCTCCATTGTGAATACTGCCCATTTAACCCCACTCTCTGTTTCCTATTCTTCAACCAGTTTTTAAACCACAATAGGACATTTCCTCCTATCCCATGACCCTCCAATTTTCTCTGTAGCCTTTCATGAGGTACCTTGTCAAACGCCTTTTGAAAATCCAGATACAAGATATCAACCGGCTCCCCTTTGTCCACATGTTTGTTTACTCCTTCAAAGAATTGAAGTAAATTGGTCAAGCAACATTTCCCCACATAAAAGCCGTGCTGACTTGGTCTCAGAAATCCATGTCCTTGGATGTGCTCTGTAATTTTGTTTTTGATAATAGCCTCTACCATTTTCCCTGGCACCGACATCACTGGTCTATAATTTCCCAGGTCTCCCCTGGAACCTTTTTCAAAATCAGGTTTACATTGGCCACCCTCCAATCTTCCAGTACCCCGCTCCATTTTAAGAATAAATTGCATATCACTAACAGTAGCTCCACAAGCTCATTTTTCAGTTCTATTAGTACTCTAGGATGAATACCATCCGGTCCAGGAGATTTGCTACTCTTCAGTTTGCTGAACTGCCCCATTACGGCCTCCAGGTTTACCGTGAAGTCAGTAAGTTTCTCCGACTCGTCCGCTTGAAATACCATTTCCGACACTGGTATCCCACCCAAATCTTCCTCGACCGAAGCAAAGTTTGAGAGCTTAACTACTCATTGAGTGGAAAAAATTTAGTTGGTTAAAAAAATAGAGATCACTATTTTAAAATGTTTCTGTATTGTTATTCATTACACTTTTATTTCTATGCATTTAGATTCACAGGAGCAATCTTTGCTGTTGGTAGAGGTGTTGTTTTTAGACAAGCCTAAGAACATATGAATTGCCATACTGAGTCAAACAAAAGGTTCATCAAATCAAATATCTTGTTTTCAACAATGGCTATTCCAGGTCAGCTGATGGCATCTACCAATATGAGTTTTGTTGTCTGTTGTCTCTTGCATTGGATAAATACAGAGAAAGAAAACGTATGTAGGTTCCATGCTGCTTAATCCCATGGATTAGCAGTGACTTTCTCCAACTCAAGTTTAACTCTTACAGACATTTCCTCCACAAATTTGTCTAAACTTTTCTTAAACCCAGCCACGCTAGCTACATTTACCACATCCTCTGGCAATGAATTGCAGAGCTTAATTATGCACTATTGCCCCCTTTTACAAAGCAGCAGTAAGCCCAACGCGGGCTAAAAGGGAAGTACCATTGGCTACCACAGCAGCCCAGCAGTAGTTTCCACTCTCAGCAAGCATCATATCCAGCATTACAGAAATGTGTATTTGGCGGTAATTGGGCAGTGCCACACGCTGCCCAGTTATCACCAGCACAGGAGCCTTTTTCCACCACCTCAATGGATGACGGTAAGTGTGCCCCCCCTGAAATGGCCGTGCAGCAAGTACTTCACTTGCCACATAGCCATTTCCTGTAAAAAGAACGACCTGCCTTTTACCCGCTATGGTAAAATGGGGCCTAGGCGCACATCAAAAACTCGTGCCAATGCCAGCGCAGGCTCCCTTTTGCTGCAGCTTCATAAAAGGGGCCTTGAGTGAAATAAAATATCTTCCCTGATCTGCTTTAGATGTACTACTTAGTAGCTTCATAGCACATCCCTTATTTGAATTTTTGAAGCATTCATAAATAGCCAATAAGACTTGGGAAAGCCACAGCTTATCTCTGGGTATTAGTAAGAAGGACTGGATCCATTGTTTGGGCAGGATTGGCCATTGTTAGATGATGGGCATGTAAACCTTTTATCTGACCCAGTATGGTATTTTTTATGCTCTTAAAGTATAGACCACTTGCCATAGGCATTATGATGGTTTAAAATAATCATATCAGTTTTGATCATACCCACAGAACAACAAATGTTAAGCTAGTTTTTTTTATTATTATTTTTATTATTGTTAGAGGGTAAACCGCCTAGATGGCAATGCCATAGAGTGGGATAAAAGGTGTATAATAAACTTGGAAATCTGGATATATAAATCAAACATTCCAGATAAAAAGTAGAATCAGAAATGCAAAATAAAGAACAGGCCCACAAAACAAGCTAGCAATCAAGGCTAGTGGGAGAAGTTCATAAACTTAATTTGCAGCATCTATTGCTTTAAGTCCTATATAGATGTCAGTTATCCACATTACCGACAATGCTATCAATTGTTTAGGATTTTTGATGCCTTCACATAAATTGGGTTGAAATTTGAAAATATGCAACACTTCTGTTAATATTTAGCAACAAGAGTTGGAAATTTTGACAACATGGCTTTTGAAATTCTTTATTATGTGGTCTCTTTTTTTCATCTCCCTTTGTTATCTCAGTCTTTCTATTCACTCCTACTATTTGCTTTCTCTCTGCTGCTTTCTTCTTCTTTGCCATCTCTCCCCTACTTTACCATCTTTGCATCCTCCTATTTATTTATTCATAATGACATTTGTATCCCGTATTATCCCCACCCGAGTTCAAGTTCAATGTGGCTCACAATCCAGACAATTTAGTACATACATATTATAGTTATAAATCTTCTGATAAAGGAAAATTGTTAAGTAAATCTTCTATATACGGCCATAAGAAGCTTTACAAAAATTAGCTTATGAATTATTTTTCAAGGTTGTACTGTTTAACAAACATCAGATTATAAGCAGTTATACAGGATAAAGTTTGAAACAGCAATTTGCATAAAAGTGGTTATTCCTGTCTTCCATTATCTTGTTGCAGGAACGTTTTGAAAAGAAAAGTTTTTAATAATTTCTGAAAGGAACCGTAATCATGTACATATCAAACAACCCTTGGAAGAAGATTCTACCAATTAGTTCATTAAAAGGAGAAGTCAGCAGAGAGGCCTGTTTTGTAAACAATCTTTTTACTATTAGGATGATGGTGACTTAGGAATTCTCTGGATCCAGGGATGGAATTGTGTGTAGGGAGGTCAATCAAAGGGAGAATATAGTCAGGGGCCATACCATAGATAATTTGGAATACAAAGGCACATAATTTTCTCCTCTCTCCTCCTTCCTTCTTTCTCTATCTCTTTTTCTGTGCTTTCAAGCATTCTTAGCTCCTCTCTCCATCCTCATGTAGTTTCTCTAGTCAGTTTAAAAAGGTCTTCACTTTACTAATAAAAACTGAATTTTTTTAGCTTAAATATCATAAAGCATCTTAAATTTACAAAATTATTTCTATTTAAGAACAAAAAGCTACATAATCTGTATTTTTTTAAAGCAATTAACATAAAACATATTATAATAGTGAGAAAACTATACAGTAAACATTATGTAAACCACTTTTGTTGTAGGTGTGGGATTTTGAAGTATTTGTGATTTGAACGTTTCGTTTTATTATGTATGTTTTGCTGTTAGCCACTTAGGTTTAAGCAGGGCTTTATAAATAAATAAATACCCACTGGTGACTACAGATTATATACATGCTCAAAATCAGTCACTAAATGTGTTTCAAGCTGGTTTTCAAATACAATGTGAAATACCTTCCAATGGGTCTGAGAGGGTTTAAACAGCTCAACATCCCCTGTGTGGATTTTGGCCATTTTATTTTAGCACTCAAACAGACAAAAAAATCCCAAACAAATAAACAATACAGTATATTTTAGTAAGTTAAATTTGAGTACACATCAGATACAAATCTAACAGCAGCAGGAAGCTACAGGGCTTCCTAAACTGGATGTATAATCAGTTTCTTGAAGAAACAAAAAAACGTTTCACAGTAAATTAAAAAAAGAAAACACAACTAAAAGAGGACAAATATAAGATTGCCAATGTGGGTCAAAGAGGATGGCATTTATTCCGTTGTTTATTTCTTTGTATTAATCAGATGGTGCATTGCTGAAGAGTCCTGTGAAAGAGCGAGACAGTAATCAGTCCTCGAGGCAGCCTTTTCTAAACCAGAAGTCTTCTCTATCATTTAAATTCCCTCCCCCATTCTCATTCCTGTCCATTGACAGAAGCCTCTTAGTGAGCATTGTCTTGGGAGGAGTGGGAGGCAGGCGGGGGGCACAGGATGTTGACAGAACAGATAGGATGTCAGGTGAAGATGGAATGCTGTGCCCTCTCTAACCAGCTGAAGACTCGGCAGGATTGTTTTCTTACAAATAATACCTGTGGGTGTTGAAACTGTTCAGGGAATCTATCAAACACACTCTTCCACTTTATGTCTGTAACTCCATAAAATTTATTCTCATTTCAAAAGAGTCGTTAGGCAATAATACCTGCAGGTGGTTGAGTAATTTCGAGAAATGTGTCAAACCCACTTTCACCTATTTTAGCAGAACAATTCTGTAATTATTCCTAACTTTAAAAATGCAGTCATTTATTTGCCATATAATCAAAAAGTTTCAAATGTACTTCTCCTAGTAAGAAAATTTTCAAATGATACAAAAAGTTACTGAAAGCAGATTTAAATTACACTGTTGTGTGGGGGACAAAGATGAAATTAGATCACAATTTTATTAGCACTGAAGTGATTACTTTCATTACTGAACACCACTTTTGTGATTGCTAGTGTCCTAGAAGAGAAAGAAACTACACAAATTATTCAAGGTATGCACACAAAGCTATATTAAGAAATTAGAGACAGCTAGTAAATGGTTACTCTTTAAGCCAAAGGTTTTACAGAATAAGTGTGACAGAGACCAACATAATATACACTAGGTGAGGTATGAAAATCAAAATAATGGAAGTAGAATACCAATTAAACCAGAGTAACATAATCTGCAGGGCCAAAGCACTATTTGCAAAACCAGTTGGATTACTTTAGGCTGTGCCAATTATCAGAAATTGTAGGTAAACATTCAGAGTGGCTCCTGTCCACTACCCTCAGTAGCACTGGCTTCAGTGGTCTTTTCATTGAATACTGTCTAATGTGTCCACAGTACCAGATGCTGACATATACATTTTATAATCAGAAGCAGGATGAAAACTTAGGATCTAGGAAGAAGACTACAAACCCCAAGTAAATGTGAAGATTTTCCCAGTGGTAGGGTTTATCAGATCATGATCCTAAGATCCCAAGAAACCAGGACGAGTGCCAGCATATTCAGTGCCCTGGCAAACATTCATCCTTGTACGCTCCCCCCAACAAATAGCTTTCAGGCTTCTAGATCCCCTAAGAATTTGATAAGTAAATTCAACAATCACAACGACCACAACATTACACCTCCCAGAACGATCCTATAAAAAGCCATAATTGGATATCATACTTTCAGGGGTTCTGCTTTGTTTCATACATACACTGCCTTGGGTGAATCTCTTCAGATAGGTGGTTAAAAATCCTAATGAATAAATAAATAAATATCCAGTATTGTGTAATCTGTAACCCAGCGCTTATGTGCCTTTATAAAACTTGCTCTTATTCATGCACAAATTGCCTTGCACAAACTTCCAGTTCCCCTGAGGGTGCAAATGTGCATGTAGACATATTGCAACCCCGACCAGCTGCGCACTGGGAATGACCATAAGTACATAAGTATTGCCATACTGGGACAGACCGAAGGACCATCAAGCCCAGCATCCTGATTCCAACAGTGGCCAATCCTAGTCACAAGTACCTGGCAAGATCCCCAAAAAGTACAATACATGCACAAATCCCATAAAAGTAGGTGCAATCACGCAGTGTGCCTACTGTTTCCACATATTCATCCGCATGCTATTTTATAGCACGACATTCTGCAGGTAAAACGTGCTTTATATACAAAAACTGTTTTATAAAATTACTCCCTGAAAGGGACATTTCCAAAAGCCATTTACCTGGGTAAATATCTATTTCTCCTGATAAATGGGCTATTTGAAAACTGCTCACCTTCCATGCGCCTAAAGTACTTGCTGATGATTTTCTGAATTCAGGTGGCTGTCAGGACCTATTGTTTTGCACTTACTTCAGCTGATCTTTGCTGCTTTCCCCCCCCCCTCTTCTCCACCACCTACCACGCCTCCACCCAGAACCTGTCACTCTAGGTGATCACCTAGTCTGCCTGATGGTTAAGCTGACCCCAGTGAGAAGCAAGGAAGAATAGCAAAGGTCTGTATTCTGCAAAGTTCCAGTGAAAGTAAATGTCTGGAGATCTGGATCTATTTGACTGTGTCGAAATTAACTGTTCAGGATGACTCAAGAGTTATGAGGGTCTGAGGTCCTGAGGTCCTAGAGAGATTTACATTTCTAAATGTTTAGCATAAATTTGAATTCTGTAAACAATAAGAGGGGGGACTTCATCATTTTTCCTCCACTTTCAGAGTTGTTATTTTCACAGTCTACAGCTGTGATCTGATAAACCTCACCATGGTAAATACAGGTAGAGTTTACAGGTAGAATTTTTTTGACCCATATCTGCTCTTAACCTCACTAGATATAGTTACTTCTCAGGTATTTTATAGTTCACATTGCTGGATCTCAAATCCACCCCACCCCCCCCAAATTTGTTAAATAATTCCATGTGCATAGAGCCTACTGCGCCTATGTAAAAGGGCCCCTAAATGCATTACTTAAAACATTAATTTCCAGAAAATATCTGTTATGCACCAGTTTTGCACTCAGAATACTACACACTTTAAATATAAGGAAAGCTATAAAGTGTCTCAATCTTACACCAGAAGATTTAAACAGAAAAGTGGTAAGGGAGAGGTCAATTTGAAGTTTAACCAGGAATTTCAAACTGAAATAAGGTACTAGATTCTCAAGGAGCCAAGATATGTGCATATGAATCATAACCTTTCCAATATCAGGATTAAAAGAAGAAATGAGTAACAATATCTGTAATGCTGCACTGAATAAACACATGCATTTGTAAGTAACTCTTTAAAGAGAAGAAGGAGTAACGTTGGCATCTTTCAGGGTGAGAGACTGTTGGAAACATTCAGAAATGGTGAAAATAAACAAACTGTGCCACTGTGTAGCTTGTTTCTGCTGATAATTACCTAATCACAAACTCTAGATGGCAACCTTGCTCTTACTGTACCAGGAGATGAAATGTCACAGCTAGTCCCCATATAGCCTCTTTATCAAGATTTTATCTGCCACAGATCTATAGCCTCTTATTATAAGTGTAATGAAGCAGAAGTTATTGAAGCATTTTATTGATTGCTCAGATCACAAGTTTACTGTCATACTGAATTGGCACCTTATGCGCTGAAGCAAACTGCTGACACCTTTTTAAAAAAGTGACAACTACATCTATTTCATGACCAGAAATCCATTTTCATCTCTATCAAGACAAGAATACAATTTTCACTTCATTTAACTGATGTTAGGCCTGCTCAAAGGCATGACACTTAGAAAGAGACATAAGTTCAAGTTTCTTAAAATACTTCAAGTAAGTAGCGCACAGCTTAGTTGAAGGAAAGATTTCATCCGTCACTCCATCTATAAAGAATATAATATTTTAAGAAATAAATACTCATTATTTTTATAAAGAAACTAGTAGTGAACTATTTGCTTTGTTACATTCTTGTGATACTTCCTGGGAGTACACTACAGTGCAGGCTGATTTCTTTCCTCTGTTCATCTGCAGTAAGCTGTGTGTGTACTGCTGGCCACAAGAACTTTTTAGGAATCGCAAAGGCTGCAGTTAGGAAACTACGTACAGCTGCCACAGATTCAATAACTATTTATCCAAAGAAGTAACTTGTGCTGAAAGAAATCCTTGTATTAGATTCTGTTCATAGTTGTAAGAAATTATATGCTAAAGACTTGTTTTTTCTTCTACTGTTATTATCCAAATAGAGAACTGAGATATGGTTTTATTTTGTCTGTATAAAAAAAATTCACTTTGAATTATTTCTTTGTATTCTTTTTAAGATAACATAGTTTGTACATTTCTGTAATGGTTTAAAGACATCTCTCTAATATAACAACAAGCTTTGATTTACTTCTTGGTAGAAAAGCAGAAGTTTTGCGAATCCATCATGTTAACAGAATCTTTTCCAGTGTGATTCTACAACTCTCACAGTGAGTTAGTAACATATATACAGGCAACATAGGTGCCCCTGTACCTTTCTTAAATTGGTTCATAGAATGAGCTGCAGTGGTGCACAAATTTGCACGTACTCTGAAGATGTGAGTGTGTGTGTGTGTGTATTTTGTGAACACTTTATATGTACAAGTGAACAAGCTGACATCATAACTCTGTCTCAGCTCTATGCAAACTATGCGTCTGGGAACACTTACACGAAATCACAAAAGTAGGTGCAATCTTATGGTAAGCCTAATTTTTAGGCATGTAAAAACAGCTATTTTCCATGTGCAAAATGAGCTGAACATGCAGAAAATGTTTTCTAAAATTAGCCCCCAAAATGGGTAAAAAGCTTTCATAAACCAGGCACAAGTTTGAGTTATTTTAACACGGAAAGTCTTCTTTTCTAAAAATTACAATACATTTTTTGTTTTACTTTAGTGCTGACTCCATCATGAGCTTTGGCGCTGAGAGATGAATTGCTTATCATGTGATAAAAAAAAGATAAGGTTTGCAAAGTAGTGTTTCAATTGTTTAGCTGCTCTGTCTTTGGCTGTGTTGGGTCTGAATGACAGCTTCCCTGCTTGAAGCACACTGAACGTACAGCCTTCCTCATTCACTGACAGTACAGTGGTCTTTTCACACGTTCAGCCACAGCAGTGTTTGTCCTCAAACACTAGAACCCAGCACAATGGCATTCCAGCTTCCACACCCCCACCAAGAGCACAAGCACATAACAAGAATGCTAATGAGCCGGGACAGCCCCCCTCATTGAAAGTGTTAACTGCAGTTACAGAGCCACAGGTTAATGCTAATGTACTGAAATATGGCTTGCATGCCAGTAATTTCATTTTAGAGATGCCTGAATTAAGTAAAAACTCTCTCCACTGACTACTGTTCTCCTTCACTTTACTTTTAGGTTTCTCGGGAACGTTACACCAGTCTGCTTTGTATTAAAGTAACCAACTGTAGAATTTGTACACAACTAGATGAAGGAAAAGATATTTCCTCGAAAATAACACACTCTGCCAGCACAGCCTCTTGCTTTTTCCCCTCTGCTGCCTTCACATGTTTGTAGTAATTTTTATTTAATAAAAATACTATCAAATAACACATAAGCTAAAGCATAGCCAGCCTTCAGCTAACACATTACAAGCTATGCTGTCTTTCTTCATTTAAACTTAGTACTGGAACAGTATTTACTTGTTTGGGACACCAGAGAAAATGTTTTCCTGATTTATTTATTTATAGCATTTATATCCCACATTTTCCCACCCATGGGCAGGCTCAATGTGGCTTACATCAGTCTGCAAAAAAACATACATCAATGCAGCTAACAAAATCAATGAAGTAAAGAGAAGCAAGTAACAGCAAAGGAGTGGAAAAGGAGAAAGTGTAATAGAATTCAATGTGTCGTAACGTCTGCAGCAGTTCAGAAGTTAGAGATGCTAGGCGGGTCTGCTGTGTAAGCTTTCCCAAATAATAGGGTCTTTAGAGACTTTCGGAAGGCCAAATGATCTTGAATACATTTTACAGATTTTGGTAATCCATTCCACAAGTGAGCGCTAACACAAGGAAAGGTGGATGCGTAGGCGGTTTTATGCTTGATGCCACAACAGGCTGGGTACAGTGGAGTAGCCAGGGGGGGTGCCAGGGGAGCAGCCGCTCCCCCAAACGGAGTTCTGCCAGCTCTGGTGCCTATTTTTTCTCAATGTGTTGCCTTAAAAATGTGCACCAGCACCGGCGGAAGTCCGCTCTCGCTCCCCCCGCGCCGTCAACCTGGCTCCGCTTCTGGCTGGGTAGTGAAGATTCAAGTATGTGCGCGACGATCTGGAAGAGTTCCTATGTGGTAAGCTGATAAGGGCATCCGTATATGTTGGAGCTTCACCCTAGAGAATTTTATGCACCAGGATGCAAACTTTAAAAGTTATCTGGTCCTTGATAAGAAGCCAATGCAGTTTCTCAAGCAGTGGTCTTGAAATTTCAAACCTCGATTTACCGTAAATCAGTCTAGCAGCTGTGTTCTGGGCGGTTTGAAGTTTGGTATGAAGCAGAGCTTTGCACCCTGCATATATACCATTGCAGTAATCAAGGTGACTTAAGACTAATGAGTGAACTAAATTGCAGAATATATCTCTTGGGAAATATGGTTTAATGCGTTTCAGTTTCCAAAGTGAGAAGAATACTTTCTTAGTGGTTGAGTTTGTTTGCTGCTCCAGCGTTAAGTTTCTATCGACAATTACACCTAAGAGTCGTAGAGTCTCTGAGATTGGTAGAGAAAGTTCAGGAGTGACTAAGGTTGTTGGCTTGAACTTATTATAAAGAGAGGAGAGAATAAGGCAATGAGTTTTCTCAGTGTTGAGTTTTAATTTAAATGAGCTAGCCCAAGCAAGCACGGTGTGTAGACCAAGTCTGATTTCCTTGCCAATTTCGCTTAAGTCCTTTCTAAAAGGGATATAGATGGTGATGTCATCTGCGTAAATAAACGGGTGGAGTCCAACTGTGGAAAGAGCCTTGGCCAGAGGAGTCAACATTATATTGAAGAGTGTTGGGGAAAGGGGTGAGCCTTGAGGCACGCCACAGTCAGCTGACCATGGAGGTGATAAACTTGTGTTGGATTGAACCTGATAGGTTCTTGAGGTTAAAAGGCCTTTCAGCCATAGAAGAACATTTCCACTGGCACCAAAATAATCGAGGAGATGCAGAAGGGTGTTATGGTTAACCATATCAAAAGCACTCGACATCTGATACCAGATTTACTCTTTTCGTCATTAGCCAAGATAAAATTTTCACTGTGTCTAGGTTATTATTATATGTATTGTACAGTAAAAGACTAGAAAACCCTTTACATTTTCAAAGTGTATATCCAAACTTTTAAAATACACCTAAAGGAGCCTGGAGCTGGATTTATACTGTGACATGTATAAGAGATGTTTTCCTTATCTTAAAAGGATCATAGAAGGAAAGAAAATGTGAAGCTCTTCTGAATTGGGCTTGTATAAGAGTGGCATCACTCACAACTTTACACATGTAAGTGCAGCATCTACACACATGGGCATCAATGTCACAATGTCATGTGTATTTACCACATCACTCAGAACTTTACACATGTAGTGCAGCACCTACATACGTGAGCACCAATGTCACAATGGTATGTATATTTACCACATCACTCAGAACTTTACACATGTAAGAGCAGCATCTACACACATGGACACCAATGCCATAAAGTCATGTGTATTTACATCACTCAGAACTCTACACATGTAAGTGCAGCATCTACACACGTGGGCACCGATCTCACAATGTCAAGTGCAGCATCTACATACATGGGCACCTATGTCATAAAGTCATATGTATTTACCACATCACTCAGAATTTTACACATGTGTATGTGTAACATCTACACACATGGGCACCGATGTCACAATGTCACATGTAGTTACATCATCACTCAGAACTTTAAACATATAAGAGCAACGTCACACGTGGGCACCAATGTCACAATGGCATATATATTTACATCACTCAGAACTTTACACATGTATGTGTAACATCTACACATGTGGGCAATGATATCACAATGTTATGTGTATTTACCACATTACTCAAAACTTTTCACATGCATGTGTAACATCTACACACGTGAGCACCAATGTCACAATGTCATGTGTATTTACATCATTCACAACTTCACACATGCAAAAGCAACATCTACACATGGGCACTGATGTCACAATGTCATGTGTATTTACCACATCACTCAGAACTTTACACCCATAAAAGCAACATCTAAACACAGGCACCAATGTCACATCATGTGTATTTATCACATCACGCATAACTTTACATATGTAAATGCAGCACACACACGTGGGCACCAATGTCACTATCAGGCTTATTTTCGAAAGAGAAGGGCGCCCATCTTTCAACACAAATCGGAGGTTGGGTATCCTTCTCCCAGGGTCGACCAAATTGGCATAATTGAAAGCCGATTTTGGGCGTCCTCAACTGTTTTCCGTCGCGGGGATGACCAAAGTTCACGGGGGCGTGTCGGAAGCATAGCAAGGGCGGGACTGAAGTGTGCTTAACACATGGGCGTCCTCGGCCGATAATGGAAAAAAGAAGGGCGCCCCTGACGAGCACTTAGCTGACTTTACTTGGTCCATTTTTTCTTGCGACCAAGTCTCAAAAAGGTGCCCGAACTGAACAGATGACCACCGGAGGGAATCGGGGATGACCTCCCCTTACTCTCCCAGTGGTCACTAACCCCCTCCCACCCTAAAAAAAAACCTTTAAAAATATTTTTGCCAGCCTCTATGCCAGCGTCAAATGTCATGCCCAGCTGCTTGACAGCAGTATGCAGGTCCCTGGAGCAGTTTTAGTGGGTGCAGTGCACTTCAGGCAGGCGGACCCAGGCCCATCCCCCCTCTACCTGTTACACTTGTGGTGGTAAATGTGAGCTCTGCAAAACTCACCCAAAACCCACTGTACCCACATCTAGGTGCCCCCCCTTCACCCCTTAGGGCTATGGTAGTGTTGTACATTTGTGGGGAGGTTTTGGGGGGGCTCAGCACCCAAGGTAAGGGAGCTATGCAGCTGGGAGCAATTTCTGAAGTCCACTGCAGTGCCCCCTAGGTTGCCCGGTTGGTGTCTTGGCATGTTAGGGGGACAAGTGCACTACGAATGCTGGCTCTTCCCACGTCCAAATGGCTTGGATTTGGTCATTTCTGAGATGGGCGTCCTTGGTTTCCATTATCACTGAAAACCGGGGACGACCATCTCTAAAGACAACCATCTCTAAGGTCGACCTAAATGTTGAGATTTGGGCATCCCTGACCATATTATCGAAACGAAAGATGGCCGCCCATCTTGTTTCGATAATATGGGTTTCTCCGCCCCTTCGCAAGGACATCCTGCGAGGACGCCATCAGGAAAACTTGGGCACCCTTTTCGATTATGCCCCTCAATGTCATGTGTATTTACCACATCACTCAGAACTTTACAAAGGTAAGAGCAACATCTACACACATGGGCACCAATCTCACAATGTCATATGTATTTACCACATCACTCAGAACTTTATACATGTAAAAGCAACATCTACACACGTGGGCACCAATGTTACAATGTCATGTGTATTTACATTATCACTCAGAACTTTACACACGTAAGAGCAACATCTACACACGTGGGTACCGATGTCACAATCTGCATTTTTGAAAAGCCGCACAATCAAGAGGAGCCAATTAAGGAGTCTGGTGAAATAACTAACTGTTTTCCTGAACTTTTTAGGCAGTGAGACATCACAGGAATGAAGACAACTGTCCCCTGAATCACTGGTAGAGAGACCTGAAGTCCAAACAATCAGGGGAAGCCAGCATGGAAATGTATTAAAGTATGTGTATTCCCACTGTAAAATGGGAACTACATGGATACATTTTCAGCTCACCCTAACCACACCCCACTGAAATTCCGACCGTGTACTTTCTGAAATCACCATTTACACGTGTATGCGATCTACACTACTTCCCCATGTAGATACTTCTAAAATGACCTTCTTGAAGTGGAAAACCAGTGAAGTTGGTGGGGGATAGTACTTTGGTTAATTATGTGCATGCTTGAGACAGATTTGAGGGTGGTGGTAGGCAAAGGGTTAAGAGTCAGGTAAAAGACAAGATAGGATATATGGAGGTGAAGTTTGGTATTGGGTTGAATATACAGGTGGAAGAATTTGAACTAGCCAGCCTAGATGGACTAGTTTGGATTTACGTTCTTAATTCTTAGATAAATCTTGCATAACATTCTTACTATCACAATCTCACTTTATCATACTATTTAACAATTGGAATTCACAGACTCTTCTGAACAGAAGTTGGTGCATTTCTGAACATTCACAAGGTGGAACATGGAAGCAACTGACAACTCACAGTTACTAACCTTTGAAACAAAGATGTTCCATTTAGAATTATATTTTATTGTACTGAGTAGATTTTCAGAAAGTTAAATTTACAGAAAAGTCAAAATATCCGAAATATGAGGATATGCAACAGTTCTATGCAGAAAGGATGCAAAAGTTTCATCTGTATGTACATACCACTTATGCATTTGCTATTAGCTCAAAATAAAGAACTATTAAAGAGCCAGTAGTTCTTGTGACATCTTCAAATCTATATTTCCTGCATTTTTATCACCGTAATGCGAATAGAGATAGCCATATCTGCTTGCTAGTTTTTAAAAAGATCAGACCCTAAGGAGGTAAGAATGACATTGAGAGAGAAAAAGGCCTCAACTTTGTGGTTTGGGCAACAAAACTCCATCTTTTAGTCATTACTTACCACCTGGTGTTAATACTATTCAATATTGATATCCTTGGTGTATCTACATGAATGTACAATTGTTTTGAAACCATTTGAAAATAAACTATCTTCAGTGGTCTTAGAGGACATTTGAAACTGATTTAAAATGGTATCAAACATAGTTGAAAACAATATACTCATTTGAACTCTCTACCACAAGTCTGCTTGAGTCAAGACCTGTTCCTTCAAAAGACCATGACCCTTTCTCTTCCAGAGCCAGAAATTAGGAAGCACTGTATAAATGGAGTACATGACATTTCATGCCCTTCTTTCACTCTCATTTTCCCCAGTTCAGCTGATCTCTTTACCCCTAGAGTTCACTGTTTCAATGAAATACTTATCTATAATGTATACGAAAAATGCACAACTCTCAAACTGTCAGTTACATTATTTACATTTGTATTTTTACAACCTGTTTCAAGAAAAGATTTAACTCAGTAAAACTGTTAGCATGAAAGAGTAGCCTAGTCGTTACAGAGCTGTGCTGAGAAACCGGGAAGACAGGGCTCAAATCCCACAGACATTTATTTAGATTTAGATTTTGCTCACACCTTTTTCAGTAGTAGCTCACTTGTGACCTTAACTCTGCCCTGCTTCAGGTACCTAATTTACAGCTAGAGTAATTAACGTGCACTCCCACATGACTGCATGCTAACACTGTTCATTTGTGTTATTAGGAACGAGGTCCTACTGCAGTGTTTCCCAAGTCCGGTCCTGGAGTACTCTTTGCCAGTCAGGTTTTTCAGGATATCCACAACGAATATGCATGAAAGAGATCTGCATAAAATGGAGGCAGTGTATGCAAATCAAGTTCATGTATATTCATTGTGGATATCCAGAAAACCTGACAGGCAAGGGGTACGTCAAGACTCGACTTGGGAAACACTGCCCTACTGCATCAAATGGGACCTGTGGTAAAATAATAAGCTAAGATGACAGTGTAACTCTTACTGTTAGACTGTGAGCATTCTGGGGACAGTGAAATACTTACTGTACCTAAATGTATCTCATCTTCAACTACTACTTAAAAGACAGGAGCTACAGCCAAATAAAAACACATATTTCATTTCCTTTCTGATACTTTATATATCAAATATTTGTGTGGCTTGATTTCAGAAGCCAAGAAGAGAAACTAGACAGAAGTGGTAAACTAAATTATTATTACTTAGCCATTAGAAATAAATATTGTACTGATTTAAAATGTTTATATCAATGACTAGTAAAGATTAGTTTGCTAGCTGAGGATATGCCACATGTTTTGAATCTAAGTACAAAGCTTTAACCCCATATCTCAAATCCAGCAAATGAACATATACTGAAATTACAATTTATTTTAATTAGTTTTGTTCAAACCAACTTGCCTGCACATTTAATGCTATAAGAGTCCAACCACATATTCATGACTGCAGCCGTAGTGCTTCCGCACATGGAGGTGCCTTCGATTTGCACAGTGTGCAGCATGAATAGTTGAGACATATGACATCCTACACCAAAAGACAGATACAATTAACTCCATTATTGCTGGCTTTTAGATTATAGGTCCTGGAGCCCATGCAATACATGTGACACTTCTTTATACCACTGTGCCAATCAGTGCCTTTATACAACTTGCTCTTTAAAAAAAAGAGATTTTAAAGAGTGGCAGAACTCACCTCTTTGTTATACTTCTTTTCAGACTTTAGTTGCTGTTTCAAGGCCATTAGAATTCGATGGATGTATATCTTTGCTCCTGAGGGGCTGAAACCTTCTCCCTTAGAGACCCACGCAGGTCCTCGCAAAGGTGTGATGAAATTTTGCAGGCATTTGTCAAGCAGAGGAACTACATCAGAAATAAAGGAAAATATATTCTTTTGACCTACCTGAAATTCAGAGTCCATAATGCAACCCTAAGCATCAGAACTAACTCTCACCATCTATTATTTATTTCTGACCTGAGTTAAGACTTAGAAACACAACTCCCGCATGACTAGTGGCCACCATCAAGGATGTATTTATACTGAGGCCCCCCCCCCATGTACGACTCTTAAGCTCTGTGAGCACACCTGAATAGTTCTGAAGTGTGCCTAACTAGCTGCACACAGTGTCATGGTGTGCACTGATTGCCTTATCTTCTCATTTATCACAGATGAATTGGAACCAACCTTGCTGAAATCTACTTGCATTGTCCTGATAAAATTGCAAGATCCACAATCTCTCTGTGTACAGTTTCCTGTTGAGGGGCTTTGCAGTAATAAAAATATTATCCATTCAGTTATTCATCAAATATAATCAGAGGCTACATATGCAATTTGACACTAATCCTGTCACTTCCAGTTCTTAAGCAACCAACCTTATACCAAAGGGAACCTCTTGGTCAGCTGTTTAAAGGACATGCACAGAATGAAAACGATGCTCTTATAAAACAAGAACATGCTGATATAGATTCAGGTAAATATTGATCCCATGCATGGTAACTAAAATAATATTTGTGCAGTATACTATTGTCTAGTCTAGTAAGATATAACCCCCCCCCCCCCCCCCCCCAGTTTTCCTCTTAATACTGCATGCAATTTACTTACAAATATTACCCTACTATGGTAATGAATAAAAGATTATACGATATGTATATATTATTTATCTTTTTAGGCCAGATGTGTTACAGTTTTTAGTCATCACATAAAAAATGTATATAAATTTATACACAAAAATGTTGATGATCATTAATGAAAGAGATGCAATGTATCAGTAAATAAAATATTCATGCTGGTTAGAGCATACTACATTTTACATGGGGAGGGTAATTGTATAACAGTCACCTACATGGCCTCACAAACCAGTTGACCTATTTTAAGGCAAACTTTTAAGACACATATGCACATCACTCCTGTTCCACTACACACAGGAAATTCTAGGTAAGAATAGGGGGCAGCCAGGATTCAAGGTGATGATTCAAGTAAATGAGTCGGGGGTACTCGGAGGAGAAATTCTAGTAAAGATGTCTACAGCAAGCAGTTACTGTGTAAAGTAGCACTCAATAACCATGAGTGCATGGCCACAGCAATGTCTACCACATCGCCAGGACACCGCACGCTAATTCACACAATAATTGTTTACCATGGAAGGGGACAAGAAATGGATGGAAAATTGGCAGGTTATGAGCATAGACAGTATGCGCTGTTACCACTGTAGATACCATGGCTGCACTTACAGCCTCTGACATTTTTACTAAACCCCTCCTCCTGAAACTATGACCACAGCTAGGGGCAAGGTCAGCATCCACCTAAGGTGACAACTTTTAGAGGCCAGCCACACAGCAGAAGAGCATCATCTAATCTCCTTCCTACTCCAGTCTGGTGTCCATTATGCTCCCCCAGCTGCTCTCTCCCATTTTTACACCTCTTTCTGGCCCGCTTCAAAGGTACTCCAATCCAGCAGGGGGCATTGCAGTAGTGGTCCATGCTCGTACACTGCCACCTCTTGCCTTTCTTCAGACAAGAAGCTGGGCATGATGGGACCATGGTAAGGAAGAGAAGAGATGCTGGACCAGGGAAGGGGCGATGAGATATTGGACGTGGGGGATAGGAAAAGGAAGGAGAGATGAAATACTGGACCTGGGAGGTGTACAGAAGAGAAGGGGAGATAAGATACTGGACCTGGGGTTCTAGAGAGGGAAAGGAGAAAAGAAATGCTAGACCCGGGGGGAGGGGAGATGAAATGCTGAACTGGGGGAGGGTAAGTGGGGAGACTGGATCCAAAGGAAGGGAAATAGAGATGAGATACTGGATCATGGTAGATAGGGATGGGAAAGGTAGATACTACACCCAAGGGGGAAGAGGAGATGTTGGACTATGGGAAGTAAGGCCTTGAGCCACCCTGGGGGCGGGGGACTGCATGGCTGAAGGTTCACCTAGATCATCTTATACTCTTGAGCCAGCACCAGCTAGAGCTTTGAGGCATCATTTTGAACAGAGGTCCCTGATAGAGCAGGAGTGACTGGGGATCTCTCCTGCTCCCTGCTAGACAGCAGAGGAAACCCCAGTAAGAGCCAAGGGTTCAAGTAAAGGTATTGGGGCATGTTAAAAAGGGGAGATTCAAGTAAAGGTGTTGAAGCATGTTAGGGACTGGGGGGGGGGGGGGTCAAGTAAAGGTGTCAAGGGCTGCTAATGCTAGGGTTCAGAACCACAATTTTGACCCCAGAGGATGGGGACCACTCCTGCCCCTTACACAAGACTACCCTGGATTACCTGAGTGATGGCGGAGTTGGGAACTGCGGGAAGGGTCAGAGTGTAATCTTTGCAGGGGGTCTTGTATCGGGGATGTATGAGGACTAAACATAATTACCAGTCCTCGTTAGAGGGCCGGCAATGAGAAGGAAGTACAAATATGACAAATAATGGTAATTTAGCACTCTGGGATTAGACCACAAACTTCCCTCTCACACAATCCAAATTCAACAATCCAAATGATAAACACTAAGAGGAAAGGACACAAGGCTTAGGTATTAGAAAAATGGAAAAGCTGTTTTATTAAAGACAATGGCAGCAAATAGTAAATGTAATCAGAGACACTGAACTTGTACAGAAATACCCAAAATGCTGGTAAAGTACCAAGTTTTAAGTACCTGTCAAGGTGGAATAAAAAGAACGCACACTAGCCCTAGTCCAAAACTTATAGGACACCTGACACTCCAAGCTCTAAAAAGAAAGCAGTTCAACCTGACAGATGACAACACTCTCACCCAATCACGAACACTGGATCCAGGAGTAGTCAGGGAGCTGTTGTAGATAGAGACACCACAGTTGGGATGGCAAGTGTGTTTCTCCTCTCAAGAAGGCACTGGCAGGAACCCCAAGCAGGTCAGCAGATGGTACAGATGATAGCTCTACCTAGGCAGGTGAGCATTCAGGCAGGGAGCCACATGTTTTTTAACGGGCCTTTATCATGTGGCTAGCTCAGGCTAGCTGATAGCAGCTCTCACGTGAGCTGCTCAAGATAACAGTCAGCTAACTATTAGTTCATGGAGGGGGCTTATACCCTTTCCTCTGGTTTTGGTGCCATGCTGACTAGAATAACAAAGTCTGGTGTTTTCCAGTGTTGTGGCTTTGGGGGCCCAAGGACCCGGCTCCTGATGCTGTAGATGTTTTCTACTTGTTCATGAAGTTCCCTAGCACAGTAATCAAAAGTTGTTGTGTTTTGCCTCTGTTAGCCTTGATTTGTCAGCAATGTGCTTGAGGGTTAGGGTTAGGGAACAAGCCTCTGCAAAGGAACTGACATTGCCAAAGTCTGTGAAAAGTTAGGTTCATAAAGTAGAATAGTGTTTGATTGTAGTGCTACATACATATTTTGTCCCTACAGAGAGATTTTGCTCCTGGGGGAAGTGGAGGAGTGGCCTAGTGGTTAGGGTGGTGGACTTTGGTTCTGGGGAACTGAGGAACTAAGTTCGATTCCCAGCACAGGCAGCTCCTTGTGACTCTGGGCAAGTCACTTAACTCTCCATTGCCCCATGTAAGCTGCATTGAGCCTGCCATGAGTGGGAAAGCGCAGGGTACAAATGTAACAAAAAATAAAAAATAAATAAATCAGGGGAGTTTGACTCAAGAGTGATGTGATTGTGGGGCTACTAATTGGGAGAATGGCCTGATCAGGAGTTTGTGCTATCTTTTTTGGGCAGCTGCCATGTTACTCGATTGCTGATAGCACAGCAGCACTTAACACCACCTGTTGAGGTGAGGTTAAATGCAGTTGCGATATTAGCAGTTGTGACAGCTATTGTATGAAATTATCCCATGTGCTAGCTTTTAGTAATGGCCATGCCCCAATTCTGCCCGGATTCCGTCCTTACCCAATCTAAGCAGCTAGTGCGTGATTTTAACCACATTGACAGATTTTTGTTGTTGTTGTTTCCAAATCCTTTTTATTAATTTTATGAAGAAAAAGTGACAAGGAACCATCATTCAAATGTTGTCACAAAAAGGAGTATCACTACTAGTAGGTACCCAATAAACAAAATCTCTCTCTTCTCAGTTAAGTTCCGAGTTAAAGATCTTATCTAGTCAATTACTAATAACAGTAGTAGAGATACTAGAAATAAATATAGAAGTAGGTCTCAAATAAATCAAGTTCAATTAGGGTTCATATTCTATCACATTCTATTTGCCCACAGCATAAAGGGATCCCAGTCTTCATCAAATTTTGCCTTGTAATTTCCTAGTTTGGCTGTTCATTTTTAGAAGTCATCCCAAAAGTTTCCATCCATTCCATAATAGATGGTGGATAAAGGCATTTCCAGTTTCTAGCTATAGCAGATTTAGTTACTAATAATAATTCTTTTACAAATTTTATGTATATTTGTGAGGCAGCAGTTATGATTTTAGCACCTAAGAAAATAGGGGTTGATATTCAAAGTGATTTAAGTGAGCAGAACAGACTCCTCACGCTCAGTGGGCAACCATCAATATTCAGCAGCACTTAAATGGGCAGTATAGCTGAATATGGACAATAAATAGCCAAACTGACAGCGGGCAGAAGAGGGGCTTTATGGGGGCAGAGCTGGGAAGGAGCCGGCACTGCTAAGCATTGGCACTCAACAGCAGCTGGTGCCTGGATAACTTTCAAGTTGCATCCTGAGGGGTTTCTGGGCCCTCTCCCTTCTCTTCTTCCTCCCTCGCCCCTGAAGCCCTCAACCAGGACCCCACTCCCCTCACCCCAACAGGACCCTCCCCCAAGCTGACCCTTGATAGCTCTGGTGGTCTAGGGGATCCTAGGGCAGGAGTGATACCCACTCACTCTTGCCTGTTGTGGCTCCAGCCTCATAATCGCCACTACAACCTATAGCAAGAGGTCACTGAGCCTTATTGAGGCCAAATCCGTGACAGGCAGGAGTGAGCGGGCATCACTCCTTACCTTAGGACCCCCTAGACCACCAGGGTATCAAAGGTAGGCCTGAGGGTAGGATTCTACAGGGAGTAGAGGGGCAGGGGGTCTAGTTGGGGGCTCTTGTCTTCAGGGAGATGGAAGGGGATGAGTATTAGGGGGAGGGAGGAGGGACTTGGAGGGGGTAAGAGCAGCTGAATACTGAAAGGAGCTGCATAACTTGGCACTGGATGTTCAATAGTGGTATGCAAAGACCCGAGACATGGCCTGGCTGGCCCTGAATATCAGGGCCTAATTCTGCCCACAGTGGTAAGTGTTTAAAATACTACTACTACTACTACTACTACTACTATTTAGCATTTCTATAGCGCTACAAGGCGTACGCAGCGCTGCACAAACATAGAAGAAAGACAGTCCCTGCTCAAAGAGCTTACAATCTAATAGACAAAAAAATAAATAAAGTAAGCAAATCAAATCAATTAATGTGAACGGGAAGGAAGAGAGGAGGGTAGGTGGAGGCGAGTGGTTACAAGTGGTTACGAGTCAAAAGCAATGTTAAAGAGGTGGGCTTTCAGTCTAGATTTAAAGGTGGCCAAGGATGGGGCAAGACGTAGGGGCTCAGGAAGTTTATTCCAGGCGTAGGGTGCAGCGAGACAGAAGGCGCAAAGTCTGGAGTTGGCAGTAGTGGAGAAGGGAACAGATAAGAAGGATTTATCCATGGAGCCGAGTGCACGGGAAGGGGTGTAGGGAAGGACGAGTGTGGAGAGATACTGGGGAGCAGCAGAGTGAGTACATTTATAGGTTAGTAGAAGAAGTTTGAATAGGATGCGAAAACGGATAGGGAGCCAGTGAAGAGTCTTGAGGAGAGGGGTAGTATGAGTAAAGCGACCCTGGTGGAAGACGAGACGGGCTGATGCTAGCTGAATACTGATTAGCAGTAGTTAGAGTGAAGGTTATTGCAAACCCCATAATTTGTTGTAAATTAGACAATCAGGCTTATTTTCGAAAGCAACATCTAAACACAGGCACCAATGTCACATCATGTGTATTTATCACATCACGCATAACTTTACATATGTAAATGCAGCACACACACATGTGGGCACCAATGTCACTATCAGGCTTATTTTCGAAAGAGAAGGACGCCCATCTTTTGACACAAATCGGAAGATGGGCGTCCTTCTCACAGGGTCGCCCAAATCGGCATAATCGAAAGCCGATTTTGGGCATCCCCAACTGCTTTCCGTCGCGGGGACGACCAAAGTTCCCGGGGGGGGGGGGGGCGTGTCAGAGGCATAGTGAAAGCGGGACTTGGGTGTACCTAACATATGGGCGTCCTTGACCCATAATCGAAAAAAAAGGGCACTTTACTGGGTCCTTTTTTGGTTACGACCAAGCCACAAAAAGGTGCCCGAACTGACCAGATGACCACCGGAGGGAATCGGGGATGACCTCCCCTTACTCCCCCAGTGGTCACTAACCCTCGCCCACCCAACAAAAAATAGTTTAAAAATATTTTGTGCCAGCCTCAAATGTCATACACAGGTCCATCGCAACAGTATGCAGGTCCCTGGAGCAGTTTTAGTGGGTGCAGTGCACTTCACGCAGGTGGACCCAGGCTTCCCCCCCCCCCCCACCTATTACACTTGTGGTGGTAGATATGAGTCCTCCAAAGCCCACCACAAACCCACTGTACCCATAAGGGCTATGGTAGTGGAGTACAGTTGTGGGTAGTGGGGTTTGGGGGGGGGCGGTTGGGGGGCTCAGCACACAAGGTAAGGGAGCTATGTACCTGGGAGCAATTTGTGAAGTCCACTGCAGTGCCCTCTAGGGTGCCCGGTTGGTGTCCTGGCATGTGAGGGGGACCAGTGCACTACGAATGCTGGCTCCTCCCACGACCAAAGGGCTTGTATTTGGTCGTTTCTGAGATGGGCGGCCTTAGTTTCCATTATCGCCGAAAATCAGAAACGATTTGGGCGTCCCTGACCGTATTATCGAAACAAAAGACGGACACCCATCTTGTTTCGATAATACGGTATCCCCGCCCCTTCGCCGGGACGTCCTGCGAGGACGTCCTCAGGAAAACTTGAACACCCCTTTCGATTATGCCCTTCACATGTTTGTTTCCAAAATTGTTGAATACATGAGCTTTCCCATAAAAAAAGAGCCTGCCTGCCAACACTTCTTCCAACATACATCAGAATCTTCTAGACCCCATTTTTTAAAGATGTACTGGGATGATGTGAATTGAACATTTGAAAAAATATATTCATAATTGACTCCAAAAAGAGTCTATCCAGAAGTCCAAGATCTTTCTGCCATCCATTCCAATAAGTGTTGAGATGGAGGAAATGGTAGGTATAGTACATGAAAAAACTTATTAATTCACTTTTTGTCTTATTTTGCCCAAAAAGAATTTTCTTCAAGGTAATAGAACTCTGCTAAAACCTTGTAATTTTTGAGGATTTAAAGACAATTGTTGCAATTGAAAATATTGATATAGGCTAGGTGATAAATTTGTAGTTCTTGAAAGTCATGTCCTTTTAAAAACTGAACAAAAACAGGGCATTAGATGGTTTTAGTGCAGAGTAACTAGCTGCTCAGCGTAGCTTAGTGAACAGGCCGCTCTATAAAATTATTCTCTAAATGCTTAAGGAGTATAATTTCAGTCTACTAGATTTACTGTTAATGCTGTGTGTAGTACTTGCATTATGTCAAATAGAACTTCCTTCTGGAGTTCATAGGAAGTAATATGCATATGAAACTTGTAAGGTGCACTTAGAAATTTGCTTTTAATCAAGCTAGTGGCACCCAATTGGATGGAAAATAATTTTGTATATTTGTGCTACATTTTCTTGGTCCCTGGCTGCATTTCTAGCTCTTGAGGATCTTCTCTCTCTCCACACAATTCACAAAATAATTGCTTGGCATTAACAGCTGTTACCAATGCAGTTCTTGTGTTTTTTCTCCTTTACCACTACGTCTGGTTTTCTTGCATCATGCTTTATATCGGTTGGAATGGCAATGTCCAAGGTGAAGACCTTTTCATTCTCCATAATTATAATACTATAATCAATCAATAATAATCATTCTTTTAATGGTGTAGTAGGAAGAACACAAGGAAAGGTGATGAGAGCAATGGGATGCGAAAAAGTTTCTGACATAAAACAATATTTGAACTATACTCAAGAACGAAAGGAATATTATTCTTACTCAAATCAATGGGGTCGATATTGAAGGCTAATCATCCAGGTATCGGCCTACATAAATAGAGCTCATCAGGCCCAGGCAATGATATTTATCCAGCCTAATGCCACTGAATATCATGTCTGACTGTATCCGGGGTAGTCCATGAGTGAAGTTACCCGGGTATCAGCAATATTCCCCACTGGTACCTGGACAACAAAAGGTCAGATCTATGTGGGTACCAATGCTGAGTATTGGCACTAATACTGAGATATCTTCCAGCAGCCACTGAATACCCAGATATTCACTGCCTGATGCTAAAACCTATGGCGGTCAGAATTTATAAAGTTTTAAATGACTGCTGCAAGTTTATTATCTGCAATGTTTTCATGATATTTTAACACTTTATATACAGTGGGGGAAATAAGTATTTGATCCCTTGCTGATTTTGTAAGTTTGCCCACTGACAAAGACATGAGCAGCCCATAATTGAAGGGTAGGTTATTGGTAACAGTGAGAGATAGCACATCACAAATTAAATCCGGAAAATCACATTGTGGAAAGTATATGAATTTATTTGCATTCTGCAGAGGGAAATAAGTATTTGATCCCCCACCAACCAGTAAGAGATCTGGCCCCTACAGACCAGGTAGATGCTCCAAATCAACTCGTTACCTGCATGACAGACAGCTGTCGGCAATGGTCACCTGTATGAAAGACACCTGTCCACAGACTCAGTGAATCAGTCAGACTCTAACCTCTACAAAATGGCCAAGAGCAAGGAGCTGTCTAAGGATGTCAGGGACAAGATCATACACCTGCACAAGGCTGGAATGGGCTACAAAACCATCAGTAAGACGCTGGGCGAGAAGGAGACAACTGTTGGTGCCATAGTAAGAAAATGGAAGAAGTACAAAATGACTGTCAATCGACAAAGATCTGGGGCTCCACGCAAAATCTCACCTCGTGGGGTATCCTTGATCATGAGGAAGGTTAGAAATCAGCCTACAACTACAAGGGGGGAACTTGTCAATGATCTCAAGGCAGCTGGGACCACTGTCACCACGAAAACCATTGGTAACACATTACGACATAACGGATTGCAATCCTGCAGTGCCCGCAAGGTCCCCCTGCTCCGGAAGGCACATGTGACGGCCCGTCTGAAGTTTGCCAGTGAACACCTGGATGATGCCGAGAGTGATTGGGAGAAGGTGCTGTGGTCAGATGAGACAAAAATTGAGCTCTTTGGCATGAACTCAACTCGCCGTGTTTGGAGGAAGAGAAATGCTGCCTATGACCCAAAGAACACCGTCCCCACTGTCAAGCATGGAGGTGGAAATGTTATGTTTTGGGGGTGTTTCTCTGCTAAGGGCACAGGACTACTTCACCGCATCAATGGGAGAATGGATGGGGCCATGTACCGTACAATTCTGAGTGACAACCTCCTTCCCTCCGCCAGGGCCTTAAAAATGGGTCGTGGCTGGGTCTTCCAGCACGACAATGACCCAAAACATACAGCCAAGGCAACAAAGGAGTGGCTCAGGAAGAAGCACATTAGGGTCATGGAGTGGCCTAGCCAGTCACCAGACCTTAATCCCATTGAAAACTTATGGAGGGAGCTGAAGCTGCGAGTTGCCAAGCGACAGCCCAGAACTCTTAATGATTTAGAGATGATCTGCAAAGAGGAGTGGACCAAAATTCCTCCTGACATGTGTGCAAACCTCATCATCAACTACAGAAGACGTCTGACCGCTGTGCTTGCCAACAAGGGTTTTGCCACCAAGTATTAGGTCTTGTTTGCCAGAGGGATCAAATACTTATTTCCCTCTGCAGAATGCAAATAAATTCATATACTTTCCACAATGTGATTTTCCGGATTTAATTTGTGATGTGCTATCTCTCACTGTTACCAATAACCTACCCTTCAATTATGGGCTGCTCATGTCTTTGTCAGTGGGCAAACTTACAAAATCAGCAAGGGATCAAATACTTATTTCCCCCACTGTAAATGCCTTATATAATCAACTATAAGTCGATCTCATGTATAAGTCATGTATAAGTCGAGGGACAGTTTTGGGACTAAAAATGGCCTAAATTGGTGTGACCCATGTATAAGTCGAGGCCACACACAAAAACAATTTTGCCTCTCCTCCCCACCCCACCACCAATAGGTCTTTCTCCCTGACACACACACACAGAGCCAAATTTGACCTCTCTTCTCCCCAGCCAGCATGACCTTCTCCCTGCCTCACTCATACTTCACCACACAGATCCAGCATGCCCTCTCTGCTGCCCCCCACCACCACCATGTAACTTTAATCTCAACTCTCTTGCACACAACATGGGCACTGGAGCAGTACACTGCCTGAGCTTTGCTCCAGAGGTGCCTTCTGACTCATCCTGCCCTTTCTTCAATATCTGAATAAGCATCTTGGGGGAAAGGCCTAATGATGTGAAAAAGAAAGTGTCAGCTGTATAAAAACTTGTATCAGAGTACATTTGCCAAGGGGAATATACAGATGAAAATTTCATTTAAACAAAACTGGGGAAATAGTCAAAGATATAGCAACTAAGTATTTATTCAAAAAATAAAGTTATGGCTTTTAGATGACAAAATTCAAGGCCAAAAGCCTTTTTTTCTAAAGTGAAGAACAAGTCACAAATGGGGAAAAGAGCTGCGAGTCTTCTCTGATGACCTTGAGGTAACTGGTCAGGGCAACAAAGCATTTGGAAAAGCAAATAATATATCTGAAAGCATAAAGAGAGAGGCTATTAGTAAAAGGAAGATCATCATATTGCCTTTGTACAGGTCTCTAGCTCAACTCTGGAGACCATCAGGTCTATACTGAGAAAAATATGAAGAAGGCAATTCCATAAACAGACACCAATAGTTATATGCCTAAAGGTTGCCTAGTTGAAGCCTATTCTATAAAGGAAACTAGATACCTACTTCTGTTGATAGAACACTAGAGTAACCTGATATATCCATGGGTATATGTTAAGTGCAAGCACTTACACCAGTCATAGAGGTGGTGGAAATGCTTGCATTTAGTTTCAGGATATATGTGCATAACTTATAGTACTCTGTAAATTATGTGCATACGAGTCCCCACCTGCAAACTGTGTGCGTAATTACAGAATAGCACATAGCCAATTATTTTCACTTACGTGCAAAAATGAAGACGTACATGGGTAAAGGACTTGAACGGTGGCATTTATGCATATATTTACTACTAAACCAGGCAGAGCCTTACAGAATCACCCACAAAGGGAGAAACTCTCTATAAACTGCCCAAAGTTACGTACTGGGATGATGCAAGCTACATGCAAATTCTATAATTGGCAATTGCACGTGCAATAATTTATCATCAGGTGCGAGCACCGACACCAACTAAATGTGCATAAGAACATAAGAATAGTCATTCTGGGTCAGATGAAAGTTCCATCTACCTCAATTGCTTCCAACAGTGGCCAATTCAGGTCATAAGTACCTGGCAGAAACCCAAATAGTAGCAAAATTCCATGCTACCAATCCCAGGACAAGCAGTGGCTTCCCTATGTCTATCGCAATAGCAGACTATGGATTTTTCCTCCAGGAACCTGTCCAAACCTTTTTTAAGCCTGGATACGCTGACCACTGTTACCACATCCTCCAGCAACGAGTTACAGAACTTAACTATTCATTGAGTAAAAAAAATATTTTTTTCTATTTTTTAGAAGTATTATTACCTAGGTTAGGTGGTTACTCCTAATGTGGAACCTAGCACCATGTAGCTTTAGTTTAGGTTGCTCTTCCTTATGTGCATCACTTTGCTTTGCTCATATTAAATGTCATCTGCTCACTGGATGCCCAGCTTCCCAGTCTCCTTAGGCCCTTTTGCAATTTCTCACAGTCCTCTTGTGATATAACAACTTTGAATAGTAAAAGACATTAGATATAAACCAGCATCCATCTAGTCTGCCCAGCAAGGTGGCTGGAGTCGTAGCTGGGTGCAGAACAAGCAGTTACCTCCACCTTTGTTTACGATTGTACCTGCCTCTCTGTGCAGGTTACACCCCTCTATATCATTGTCATCCTTTGATCTCATCCTAATCCCCTTATTCCTTTTTTTAATTCTGTCACTGCTTTTGTCCCAAGTACCTCTACCAGGAGGGCATTCTAGGTATCCATCATCCTTTCAGTGAAAAAGTACTCATGTTTTTGCCTTTAAGCTTTACCTCTGTGCAGTTTCACTTTATGTCCTCTAGTTTTATAAGTTCCTCTTCTTTGAAGAGTCATCTGCTCATTAATACCTCTCAAGTATTTAACTGTCTGTATCATATCATCCCTGTCTCTTCTCTCCTCTAGGGTATACATAATCAGGTCTTCAATTCTCTTTTCATACATCTTCTGGTACAGTTAGCGCTGAATATCAAAATAACCTTTTAGCTGTTAATCCCCCCCCCCCCCCCCCCCCCCAGATATTCAATGCTGGTTGCTGGAAACGTCCAGGTTTAATGCCAGTGGCGGACTGCAAAAGCGCTGCCTGCCACTGGCTGAATATCGGGCCCTATGTTTTTATTGTGATCCACTGAGGATGAAGATCGTGTGGAATATAAATATCATCAATAAAAAAATAAAACATATAGGTGATGTCATCAATAGAGCCTGCATAGGAAGCAGTACTCCAGTAACTTTCTTCTAGAAATCTTGGGGTAGGTTCACTGCACATGAATGCTTTTACTACCTGCTGCAGTAGTGTGGAACCTCCTCAGTCTATTACAAGCTAGAGGAGTACAACTCCTTGAGGCGGTGGGAGTAGGGTTACCATACATCCGGATTTACCCGAAGATGTCCTCTTTTTGAGGACATGTCTGGGCGTCCGGGCGGGTTTTGCCAGTCTGCCCGTTTGTCCAGATTTCTGGACAAATGGGTGGGCGGGCGGCAGACATATCCTAGCCTCCCCTCCCCTACTATCTACTGCACTGGTGGTCTAGTGACCTCTTCAGGGCAGGAAAGAGCCCTCTCTTTCCTGCCCAGAGTGCTGCCCTTGCCCTGCATCCTCCTGTTGCTGTATGATGGTCTCGGGATTCAAAATGGCTGCCGAGAGTTGAAGCGGCCTCGCGAGACTTTAACTCTCGGTGGCCATTTTGAATCCCGACACCGTCACAGCAACAGGATGCAGGGCAAGGGCGGGGCTCTTTCCTGCCCCGAAGAGGTCACTAGACCACCAGGGCAGTAGATGGTAAGGGAAGGGGAGGGGAATATGTGACAGGGGGGCGGGGTGAGAGCGAGAAAGGGCAGGATGAGGATGTGAAAGGGGCGTGGTGTGGGCGGGCAGGGACATGGTATGCGCGAGGCAGGGATGGGGCAGGGGGCGTGACATGTGTCCTCTTTTTCAGAGGATAAAATATGGTAGCCCTAGCTGGGAGGGTTGTGAAGATTTAAGTCCTGCTGCCCTTGGAGAGCATCTGCTACAGGAAAGTAATTTCATTTTCTGAGGACAAGCAAGGCTGTGAAATCCTCACATATGAGACTCTCTAGCTACAGGCTGCCTTCAACAAAACAACACATGTAGTGTAGTGCTGCTGCAACACAGAGACAACTATATTTCTGGTGACAACAAACAATCACTTTTTTTTTTTTTTTTTTTTAATCAGGCAATATGTAAGTGAAAAAGAATGACCTAGGATGAATGGAGTTGGATTCCAAACCTCAAATAGAATCTGGAGAACTGTCTGGCCAAATCTACTGCTGCATCTGGAGTCCTCTTCTAAGCAATAGTAGGATGTGAATTTATAGACAGAAATCTATATCACAGCTCTGCAAATCTTCTCTTTGGAGGTTGATCTCAACTGGGCTATCGACGCAACCGTAGCTCTGCTATGTATAAGCTGTAAAATAACCATCTAGAGTCATCCCAGCCTGGGCATAAGTGAAGGAAACACAGTCTGCTAGTCAGTTGGAAAGAGTGCACTTGCCAAGAGCAGCCCCTACTCTATTTGGGTCAAGGGGGGGAAAACGCTATGTGGATTTCCTATGGGCTTTTGTCTACTCCAGATTGAAGGCAAATGCTCTCTTGCATTCCAAAGTGTGCAGTATGCTTTCACCTTTGTGGGTATGAGGTTTAGGGAAAAGAGTGAAAGGACTATTGGCTTATGATAGAACTCTGATACAACTTCAGATGGGTGCACAGAACCACTCTATTACTTTTTAAAAACAGTGTAAGGTGGATCAGAACTAGGACTTGGAGCTCACTAACTTTGTGTGCTTAACTAACCACCATAAAAAATAAGACCTTCCAGGTCAGTTACTTCAAAATGGCAGGTATTTAGTAGCTCAAATGAGCTTTCATCAGCTGAGGTCCTATGATACTATAGGAGGCTTGATGGGAGGCTTCTGAAGAAGCAAGTCCCACATAAAAGCGAAGCTACATACCTGTAGCAGGTATTCTTCGAGGACAGCAGGCTGATTGTTCTCACATGTAGGTAAACGTCCGCATCGGCCCGGGAATCGGACGGCTATTTTGCAAGCAAAATATTTAAAAAAAACTTTTGCATGCGCGGCTGTCTTCCCGCCCGTCGCGTGAGCGTTCCCACTCAGTTTAATCAAAAAGCAAATAAACAACAAACAACAACTCCAAAGGGGAGGTGGGCGGGTTTGTGAGAACGATCAGCCTGTGTCCTTGGAGAATACCTGCTACAGTTATGTATCTTTGCTTTCTCCGAGGACAAGCAGGCTGCTTGTTCTCACATGTGGGGTATCCCTAGCAACCAGGCTCACTCAAAACAATGAACATTGGTCAATTGGGCCTAGCAACGGCGAGGACATAACATAGATTGACCTGAAAACAAACAACTAACTGAGAGTGCAGCCTGGAACAGAACAAAAATGGGTCTAGGGGGTGGAGTTGGATTCTAAACCCCGAATAGATTCTGCAGCACCGACTGCCCAAACCGACTGTCACGTTGGGTATCCTGCTGGAGGCAGTAGTGAGATGTGAATGTGTGGACTGATGACCATGTTGCAGCCTTGCAAATCTCCTCAATGGAAGCTGACTTTAAAGTGAGCCACTGACACAGCCGTGACATGGCCCTCCAGAGTCAGCCCAGCTTGGGCATAAGTGAAGGATATGCAATCTGCTAGCCAATTGGAGATTGTGCGTTTTCCGATGGTGACTTCCCTCCTGTTGGGATCAAAAGAGACAAATAACTGGGCGGACTGTCTAAAGGGCTTTGTCCGCTCCAAGTAAAAGTCCAATGCTCTCTTGCAGTCCAAGGTGTGCAAACTGCTTTCACCAGGGCAGGCATGAGGACAGGGAAAGAATGTTGGCAAGACAATTGACTGGTTCAGATGGAACTCCGACACCACCTTTGGCAGGAACTTAGGGTGCATGTGGAGGACTACTCTGTTGTGATGAAACTTGATATAAGGTGCATGCACTACCAAGGCCTGAAGCTCAATGACTCTACGAGCTGAAGTAACAGCCACCAAAAAAACGACCTTCCAGGTCAAGTACTTCAGATGGCAGGAATTCAGTGGCTGAAAAGGAGCTTTCATCAGCTGGGTGAGAACAACGTTGAGATCCCATGACACTGGAGGAGGTTTGACAGAGGGCTTTGACAAAAGCAAACCTCTCATGAAGCAAACTAAAGGCTGTCCAGAGATAGGCTTACCCTCTACACAGCGGTGATAAGCACTAATTGCACTAAGGTGAACCCTTACGGAGTTGGTCTTGAGACCAGACTCTGAAAAGTGTAGAAGGTATTCAAACAGGGTCTGTGTAGGACAAGAAAGAGGATCTAGGGCCTTGCTGTCACACCAGACGGCAAACCTCCTCCATTTAAAAGAGTAACACCTCTTTGTGGAATCTTTCCTGGAAGCAAGCAAGACTCGAGAGACACCCTCTGAAAGACCCAAGGAGGCAAATTCTAAGCTCTCAACATCCAGGCCGTGAGAGCCAGAGACTGGAGGTTGGGATGAAGAAGCGACCCCTCATTCTGAGTGATGAGGGTTGGAAAACAGTCCAATCTCCACGGTTCTTCAGAGGACAACTCCAGAAGAAGAGAGAACCAAATGTGACACAGCCAGAAGGGTGCAATCAGGATCATGGTTCCGCAGTCTTGCTTGAGTTTCAGCAAAGTCTTCCTTACTAGAGGTATGGGAGGATACGCATACAGAAGACCTGTTCCCCAATGCAGGAGAAAGGCATCTAATGCTAGTCTGTCATGGGCCTGAAGCCTGGAACAGAACTGAGGGACCTTGTGATTGATCTGGGTGGCAAAAAGATCCACCGAGGGGGTGCCCCAAGCTCGGAAGATCTTGCGGACTACGCCCATGTTTAGAGACCACTCTTGAGGTTGAATTATCCTGCTCAGTCTGGCAGCCAGACTGTTGTTTATACCTGTCAGGTAAGTGGCTTGGAGAAACATGCATGACAGCGTACCCAAAGCCACATCTGAACGGCTTCCTGACACAGAGGGCGAGATCCGGTGCCCCCCTGCTTGTTGGTGTAGTACATGGCAACCTGATTGTCTGTCTGAATTAAAATGACTTGGTTGGACAGCCAATCTCTAAAAGCCTTTAGAGCATTCCAGATTGCTCTTAATTACAGGAGGTTGATCTGCAGACCTTTTGTCTGAAAGGACCAGGCTCCCTGAGTGTGGGGCTCATCTACATGAGCTCCCCACCCCAGGAGAGATGCATCCGTTGTCAGTACTTTCTATGGCTGACGAACTTGGAATGGTCGCCCCAAGGTCAAATTGGATCGAATTGTCCACCACTGAAGAGAATTCCGAAAGCTAGTGGACATTTGGACTACATTCTAGATCCCTCGCAGCTTGAAACCACTGGGAAGCTAGGGTCCATTGAGCTGATCTCATATGTAGACGTGCCATGGGAGTTACATGAACTGTAGAGGCCATGTGCCCCAGAAGTCTCAACATCTGCTGAGCCGTGACCTGCTGGGACGCTCGAACCATGGACAACCAGGGACAGAAGGTTGTCCGCCCTTGCCTTGGGAAGGTAAGCTCGAGCTGTCTGATTGTTCAACAGGGCTCCAATGAATTCCAATTTTTGGAGCGGGGTGAGATGGGACTTGGGATAATTTATGATGAACCCCAGTAGCTCTAGCACCCAAATAGTTATTCGCATGGACTCCAGAGCACCCTCCTCCGAGGTGCTCTTCACCAGCCAATCATCGAGATAAGGAAACACATGCACTCCCAGCCCGCATAGCGACGCTGCGACTACAGCTAGGCATTTGGTAAACACTCTGGGCGCAGATGCCAGGCCAAAAGGCAGTACACGGTACTGAAAGTGCTGTGTTCCTAGCCGAAATCGAAGATACTTCCTGTGAGCTGGGAGTATCGAGATGTGGGTGTAAGCATCCTTTAAGTCCTGAGAACATAGCCAATTGTTTTCCTGAATCATGGGAAGAAGGGTGCCCAGGGAAACCATCCTGAACTTTTCTCGGAGTAGAAATTTGTTCAGGGCCATTAGGTCTAGGATGGGACGCATCCCCTGTTTTCTTTTGCACAAGGAAGTACCTGGAATAGAATCCCAGCCTTTCTTCCCCTGGTGGAAAGGGTTTGATCGCTTGGGCCTGTTGAAGGGCAGAGAGTTCCTCTGCAAGTACCTGTTTGTGCTGGGAACTGTATGAATGAGTTCCCAGTGGACAATTTGGAGGTTTGGATTCCACATTGAGGGTGTATCCTGACCGCACTATTTGAAGAATCCACCGGTTAGAGGTTATGAGAGGCCACATTTGTTGAAAAAGTATCAACCTCCCCCCGACCGGCAAGTCGTCCGGCACGGACACTTTTTCTGAGGCTATGCTGAACTGGAGCCATTCAAAAGCCCGTCCCTTGCTTTTGCTGGGGAGCTACAGAGGCCATAGGCACATACTGTTGACGAAAACGAGTGCGTTGGGACTGAGCCTGGACAGGCTGCTGAGAAGCAGGAGTGTACCTACGCCTAGCACAGGAAGAGGGTGCACTCCTCTTCCCTTCAAAAAAACCTCCTAGATGAGGAAGTAGTAGCAGAAGACACCCGGCGGGAGAGAGAATCCATAGCATCATTGTGCTTTTTCAGCTGCTCAACCAGATCCTCTACTTTCTTACCAAAAAGCTTATACCCCCCCGGCAAGGAACATCCGCCATCTGCTGCTGGACCAAATGTTCCAGGTCAGAGACATGCAGCCATGAGAGTCTGCACATCACTATACCTTGGGGCAGCGATTCTGGATGCTACATCAAAAGTATCTAACGTACCCCTGGCCAGGAATTTTCGACATGCCTTCTGCTGCCTGACCACCTGGCGAAAAGGCTCGGCCTGCTCCGGAGGGAGCACATCAACCAAGCTAGACAGTTGCCTCACCGAGTTCCACAAATGGATGCTCATGAAGAGCTGGTATGTTTGGATTTTGGCAGCAACCATAGCGGCCTGATACGCCTTCCTCCCAAAAGAGTCCAAGGTTCTAGATTCTCTGCCTGGGGGAGCCGAGGCATAGTCCCTAGTACTCTTAGCTCTTTTGAGAGCGGAGTCCACCACCATGGAATTGTGAAGTAGCTGAGAATTCATCAATCCAGGTTCCCCGTGGATCCGATATTGGGATTCAGTTCTCTTCGGGATCACGGGGTTAGACAGAGGGAACGACCAGTTTCGCATAAGGACTTCCTTGAGTACATTATGCAAAGGAGCCGTTGCAGCATCTCTAGGTGGAAAAGGATAATCCAGGACCTCGAGCATCTCAGCCCTGGGCTCATCCTCAACCTCCATAGGGAAGGGAATAACCGCAGCCATTTCCTGGACAAAGGAGGTAAAGGATAAACTCTCCGGTGGAGACAGTCTCCTTTCTGGTGGAGGGGAAGGTTCAGAAGGAGTCCCATAGGACTCGTCAGAAGAAAAGTACCTGGGATCCTCCTCTTCCTCCCACGAACGCTCATCTTCAGTATCGGACAAGAAACCCCTCAGAGCAGTCCGAAACTGAGCCTGCCTCGACACCGAGGAATGATGTCCTCGATGGCGATGCCGAGAAGTCGATGCCCGCCTGGACTCCGGTGAAGCTTCCTCCACCAACATCAGAAGAGAGTCGATCTGGGTGGCAGCCGACACCGATGCCGCAGGCGGCACCGAGGTCGGGGACCTTACCACAGGCGAAGGGCCAGGTACCGCTGCAGCAGACGGTACAGAAGGTGCAAGCACCCCCGACACCGAAGCAGACTGGCGCAGTAACCCTTCCAGAAGCTCTGGAATAGAGAGCTGCACGGCTTCCGTCCCCGCGGGAATCCCGTGGAACCCGCGGGATTCCCGCAGGGACGGAGGCAGTTCCTGCGTGGTTCCCGCGGGGATGGAAGCTGTTCTGCGGGGTTCCCGCGGGGACGGAGTCAGTTCCTGCGGGGTTCCTGCGGGGATGGAACCAGTTCTGTGGGCTTCCCATGGAATTGTAAGCTCCACCTGCACCAGCCTCTCATCTACCGAATACCAATTTCTTTGAGTGCTGTCTCCTCCTTCTCCTCCTCTTCCGCCTTGCTTTAACAGCATAAATGTGGAAAGTCTTCCATTAAGGAGGTGGTAGAGTCACAAATGATGACGGAATTCAAAAAGGCGTGGGATGAACACAGAGGATCTCTAAATAGAAAATGGAAGTTATAAAAAACCTAACCTTAAATGGCTGCATGTGTGTGGATGTGTCAAGTGAGGCTTAGATGGCGACTCTGGCTGTGATGAACTAGGGCTGATACCTGGCAGACATGTATGGTCTGTGTCTCATACATGGCAATCTGGTGTAGGATGGGCTGGAAAGGGCTTAGACAGCAACTTCAGTGGCTGGAACATGAGGACAGTGCTGGACAGACTTTTATGGTCTGTGTCCCACAAATGAGAACATGAATAGGCTGGAGTGGGCTTCGATGGCAACTCCAGCAGTTGGAACATAAGGATGGGGCCAGATAGACTTCTGTGGTCTTTGTTCCAGAAACATGAAAGAAAGACCATAATCAAGTATATAATATCACACTTGTTGATTTAATGATGAATTGATCATGAGTGTGACTATTGGGCAGAGTGGATGGACCGTTCAGGTCTATTTGCTGTCACTTACTATGTTACTATTAATCCTCTTTGCTCCCAGGCTGGTGCACAGACCTCAGCTCTGACACAGGCACGAGAATCAGATGTCACCTGATCTACTGGCGCGTGCATGTGGCAACCTCTCTGCACACACTGCCAGTGAATCAGAGACAAATCTTACATGTGCGCACCAGAGTGTTCCAAGTTCCAACTTCCGTTCCTTCCTTGCCTACAGTGCTGTGGCTCAAATCCAGAGAGAGATTGAGGGAGCTGACTGGAACTTTCTTTTATGTACTATTAAATTCTTACGGGGATGGGTAGGGATGGGTTAAATTCTTGCAGGGACGGGTGGGGACGGGTTGGGATGGTTTAAATTTTTGCGGGGATGGGTGGGGATGGGTAAGATTCCAGTGGGGATGGGTGGGGACGGGTAAGATTCCAGCGGGGATGGGCGGGGATGGGTAAAGTTTCTGTCCCCGTGCAACTCTCTACTCTGGAAGCAGGGCCCTGCCTGATGCGCTCATCGAGAGCTGCAGTCAGACAAGGCTGCGGGGTCGGTACAGAAGCCGGTGGCAGAATTTGTCCAGGCTCGGGAGCAGGTACCGGGCTGCTAGACCGACGCATCGGCACCTCCTGTATAGAGGGAGAGTGATCCTCTCGACGTGACGTTTCTTCTCGGGTGCCGAATCTCTCAACACCCTGGAGCTCCCGGCACTGTATGTCGAAGGAGAACGATGACGGTGTTTCTTCGCCTTCGCTTGACGCCCGTCATCGAGACTCCTCGGTACCAATGAGGAAGACGTGGAATCCTCACGTCTCCTCGGGGGGGGCCTACATAACAGGAGGCCTCAAGACAGGTGGAGACCCACTCGATGCCTCACTGCTCCCAGAACGATTTGGTTGATCCACAGCCATTACCTTAGCTCCCGACGTCGATGCGTCCCTCGATGTCAACACCGCTGACCTTGGTACCGATGTTGATGTCGACGTCAAAGTCAAAGGACCGGACTGAGCCCCAAAAAGCTTCTCTCGTTGGGTTTCTCGAGACGCTTGGGTCCGTTTCTTCATGCAAAGACACAGACTACAAGCGGCTGGCCCGGTGCTGGGTGCGGAAGTGCGAGGTTTGGCTCCCCACGATGCGGTGCACGGGTGTGGCTGCTGGATGGCTCCTTCCCGTTGCTGTTTTGAAGAGGGATTTAAACTAGCTCTCCTTCTGCTTGTGTGGCCTGCTCTGCTGACCTTGAGGGCCCTCGGGAAATCCATCGGCGTCCGGCTTTGGATTATCTGCTGGCTTAAGCTTGTTTCGGTCCGGGGAGCCGTAGTCTGCTGTATGTTTGCTGCGGCTGCCTCTTTCCTGATCTTCATCGCCTTTGCTGCCCTGGCTTGGAGGGTCCCGACAGTTGGAGCTGCGGAGGAGGACTGTTCGATTCTCCATTTTGAAATCTGCACCATTGGTCTTCAGTTTTCATCGGCTTCTGGTGATCGTTGCCTCTCTCCTGGCCGCCCGCTGTTGCTGCTCTCCCAGTGCTTGTCCGAGGATCGTCTTGCCAGAACTTGCGCCAGTCCTCTGTCTAATCTGGATCTCCATCGTTCCCCTTGGCCCGCCAGGACTTTCGCCATTCATCTTTGCCTCCCTTACCTTTCCCTTCTTATCTTATCCTCCTATCATGTTTTCCCGCTCTTACTACTGAAATGTAACTGTATTGTATTTATTTAGTTGGTTCTTTGTAAGCCGCTTTGGGGCTGCAACACTGTGGCAAAAGGCGGGGTATAAATGTACTAAAATAAATAAATAAATACACCAAGCGTGGGTATCGGTACCTGAGATAGTCTGGTTGCACTGAGTACAACGTTTGAAGCTGCTGGGCGTCTTCGATGACATGGAAGAAAAAACGGCTTCGGCGAAATCAAAAGACGCGATCGTGCCTTTTAAAAGAAAAAAGGGCACGAAAAGAAAGGAGCAACCCGGCCGTGTCAAAAAATAAAGGAAACTTAAAAAGGACAAAAAATAAAGAAAAACTACAAGCGCTTTTTTTTAACTATAAATTTCACTATAAAAAAGAAAATAAATAGGAAAAAGACAAAAAAATAGAAAACTTTTTCCCGGGCCTGTGAGGATCTGTGAGGACAACTTGACTGCACCTCACCGCAGAGAAAAAATAACTGAGCGGGAACGCTCACGCGACGGGCGGGAAGACGGCCGCACATGTGCAGTGCGCGCTGCACACGCGCCAGAAGACTCTGGAAAGGTTTTTTAATATTTTGCTTGCAAAATAGTCGTCCGATTCCCGGGCCGACGCGGACATCAACCCACATGTGAGAACAAACAGCCTGCTTGTCCTCGGACAAACAAATACTACTACTGCCAATCATTTCTACATAGTTCTGTAAATATTATATGCAGGTACTCTCTCTGTCCCTAGTGGGCTTACCAGTGGCGTAGCCAGACTGCCAATTTTGGATGGGCCTGAACCCAAAGTGGGTGGGCACAAAATTTTCTCTCTACCCCCCTCCCCCAGCAAAATTTAGTCACGCTAATCAGATGCATTTGTCACACAGGGTAAAGTGCTGCTTTTCAGTGCATCAGATTTCAGAAAATGTATTTAATAGCATAACACCCTTTTCAGTGAGCTTTCAGAGGCCAAAACCTCCTGCCTCAGGTCAGTATAATGCTGTTACGGTATCCTCGCCTGACCTAAGGAAGGAAGTATTGGTCTCTGAAACTTCATTAACACAGGTACCATATTACTTTATCCTAAATTAAAAATAAAATAATTTTCTTTACCTTTCTTGTATGGCCATTTACTTTTTCTCATTGTGTCGCTCCCAGTCTCTAGATTCTGCTTTCCTTCGTTTTCGCTTAACTCTTCTGCCACGGTTTCCTGGCCATTTCTCATTTTTCTCTCCTTTTTCTTTGCTTTCTTCAATATTTTTCTGCCTCTCTCTCTCTCTCTGTCCTGATTTAATTCATTCTTACTATCCATTCTTTAATTTCCTTCATCTACTTATGGCTTTTCATCTTTTTCTCACCCTTGTTCTCCCCATGCCCCTTCCTCTTATTCTCCAGTCTTTCACTACTCTCCTTTTCCATCCAGCAGTTCTCTTCTTTCTCTCCCCATCCTTCCAGTCTCCCCTCTCTCTCCCCATCCTTCCAGTAGTCTCCCCTCTTTCTTTCTGCATCCTTCCGTCCAGTGTCACCTCTTTCTCCCTACCCTTCCATCCAGCGTCTTCCCTCTTTCTCTCCCCATCCTTCCATCCATCTATCCTCTCTCCTGATCCTTCCATCTAATGTCTCTCTCCCTCTTTCTAACCAGTGTCTCTGTATCACTCTACCCTTTTCTGTTCAGTGTCCCTTCTCTCTCCACATCCTTCCAGTCTCTCACCTTTCTCTGCATCCTTCCAGTCTCTCTCCCCATCCTTCCATCCAGAGTCTCTCTCCCCATCCATCCGTTTTCCCTTTCTCTCCCCATCCTTCCATCTGTTTTCTATCTTTTCTCCCCATCCTTCCATGTTTTCCCTCTTTCTCCCCATCCTTCCATGTTTTCCCTCATTCTCTGCCATCCTTCCATCTGTTTTCCCTCTTTTCTCCCCATCCTTCCCTCTTTTCCCTCATTCTCTGCAATTCTGTTTTCCCTCTTTTCTCCCCATCCTTCCATGTTTTCCCTCATTCTCTGCCATCCTTCCATCTGTTTTCCCTCTTTTCTCCCCACCCTTCCATGTTTTCCCTCATTCTCCCCATCCTTCCATGTTTCCCTCATTCTCTACCATCCTTCCATCTGTTTTCCCTCTTTTCTCCCCATCCTTCCATGTTTTCCCTCATTCTCCCCATCCATCCATGTTTTCCCTCATTCTCTGCCATCCTTCCATCTGTTTTCCCTCTTTTCTCCCCATCCTTCCATGTTTTCCCTCTTTCTCCCCATCCTTCCATCTGTTTTCCCTCTTTTTCTCCCCATCCTTCCATGTTTTCCCTCTTTTCTTCGACGAGGCCCGCCCTGCATGCCAGCGCCAGCCCCAGCCCCCATTGCCGGCCACTGCTGCTTTTCCTGTTGAGCAGCAGGGCCGGTGCTACAAAAAAGAAGAAGCGCTAACGGCGCTAAGGACGAGAAATGTTTAAAAAAAAAAAAAAGCGCGGCACCGGCAGGCACTGTCTCGGCAGCCTTGAGGCATTGGCTGCTGAGGCATTGGCTGCTGGCTCGCAGGCTCCTCCCGCAGACGGGAGGAGCCTGCGAGCCAGCAGCCAATGCCTCAGCAGCCAATGCCTCAAGGCTGCCGAGACAGTGCCTGCCGGTGCCGCGCTTTTTTTTTTTTTTTAAACATTTCTCGTCCTTAGCGCCGTTAGTGCTTCTTCTTTTTGTAGCGCCGGCCCTGCTGCTCAACAGGAAAAGCAGCAGTGGCCGGCAATGGGTGCTGGCGCTGGGTGGGCCTGGGCTGAAATTCACCCGTAGCTACGCCCCTGGGGCTTACAATCTAAGTTTTTGTAGCTGGGGCACTTTTTTTTTTTTTGTTTGGCTCTCCCCCTAAGACCATTCAATTTGCTGTTGTAGCACTTTATGTCTGTGCCTTTTAAGGGCTTTAATGCTCTCTAAGTTGCTGTTGTACCTTTAAATATTTTGACCCCTGAGGAAAGCTTGTTGCTGAAACACGGACTGTGTAGAGTCCCAATAAACTTGTTCTGACACTCTAATTTCCTGTTTGGGCTGCTCATTTGGACTTGGTTTTTCCTTCCACCCTTGTGTGTTGTGCTTGCTTCTTTGTGGAAGGCATGGACCCCCCCCCCCCCCCCTTTGCTTCCCTGGGTTAAGTGAGTTGCCCAGGGTCACAAGGAGCTGTAATGGGAATTGAACTCAGTTCTCCAGGATCTCAGTCCGCTGCAGTAACCATTAGGCCATACTTCCTAACTAAAGCTGTACAGTTTGTATAAAGTTTGTAATCTTTTTAAACTCATAGCAGGGAGACTAGCATATATCACTTTACCATAATCAAGGAGGGGGGAGAGCCCAAATGCATGCAGCTTACACCCCTCTACACCCTGTTTAAAGTCCGAAGGTCTTTTAAGTTTACTTTGATTCCATGTTTCTAAATAGGGATCCTCTGTCTTTAGGGTAATCCAGGAACATACAGGATCCTCTGCAGCTGGAATTATGTTAGTATAGTTTTTAGTCAAACAAAACTAATCTACCAGCTGCTGTGTACTTTTGTTTACATGCTATATGTCAAATCTTATTGTCCCTAAGGTGCTTATGAGAGATGCTTCAGCATTCGTTTTCTTAAATAATGATGCTTATCCAAATTTGGAGTTTTCTACCATTGAAGGGAATGACAAGCACATGATTGCTACTTAGAGCAATCTTTCCCAGCTGCTTCTTTTGCATTGATCCCATTAAACTGACAGCATATGCCTGTGGGGTCTACAATGTTACAGTGCTGCTGAACAAGACATTGATCTGCACAATGAAGTCTAATAGAACATGGCCCTATAGAAGGCATAGTATTTCATAAAGCAGGGGTTGTGAACCCATACAAAAGGTCTCTGTGACCTTTCCAGAATACCTGAATACTTTAATTGTTTAGAAGTGGAAGCATTATGACATTAGATAGTTAGGAAGCATAAAATCATATAAAGTTTCCTCAGTTTCTAAAATGCTGTTCAAGTCATGCCTTTTCTAAAAATGAATGAAATACTGGTGTATTAAATATGCTGGCACATCTTCTGCTTGGGCAACTGAACCAAAATGGTGTGAAATGTTAATGCCTTGAGGCTTATGATTGATCATTTGTAACTATATCTATTCCTTGTTCCATGAAATCAAGTTTGGAGTAATGGGTTCATCAGATTTTTGGGTTAAATTGAGAGTGAAGAGGTACTGTGTGTTGAAATAAGAGTTGCCATGTTCAGGGCTGGCCTTGAAACAGCATGAAATCTAAAGGCGATATTCAAGGCCACTTCTCTCATCATACGCTTACTGATTCTGAATGGATTCCATTTGTAGGAGACATTTGGTAGTTTTCCAATACACTTTATAACTTACTACTTCTTTCACCCCATACATCTTTTTTTCTGTTAACAGAGGGGTAGGACAAGTCAACATATAGAATTAAGTTATCTACATAACTAGATATATAAAAGATGTTAATTTTTACAAGATAAACATTTCATAAATCTAGCAAATAGAATTCTAAAGAATATATTTCACTTTAGTCATTTAACTTCCTTTATTGGGGTAATGTTCTGAACTATTAATCACTAAAACTATATAGCAATTAATATGGTTTACAAGTCTGTCACATATATCAGTTCTCTGTCTATAAGAGGCATAGTTCATTGATTCTTCATGTAAATATGTAAACAGTTGAGAATTAAAGACATGTTGATGTATTGACAATAGTATAACCCACTGTATTAGTATTATAAAATAATGAAAACAAAAAATATGGACATTAATTGTCATAGGTTCAAATCCTGCTGCTATTCCTTATGATCTTAGGCAAGTCATTTAAACCTCCATTACCACAGGTACAAAATTACATTGTAAGATCTCTGAAAACAGGGAAATACCTATTGTACTTGAGTGTAACTCACCTTGAATTATTACTGAAAAGGGGGGCAAGTTAAATCCAAATAAATAAATAAATAAAATACAAGTGATACTCCTCCCTAAAAATGAAGCCCTAAATAACAATCAATTTCACAGACTGGCAGGGAACCTACAGCAATCATGGATGATAATCCAAACTGAAAACAAAGTCCTATGTAACATAAAGACCTACCAATCTGCTATTTCTAATTGTTCTGAAATTCAGCTGTCAAACATATCCCTTCATGTTTGTACCTGAGACAATGGAGGGTTAAGTGACTTACCCAAAATCATAAGCAGCCATGCTTTGATTTGAACCAGGCTTCCCTGGTTCTCAGTCTGCAGCTACAATCATTAGGCTACTCCTCCACTCCATTAACATACGTGAATGCAAATAACATGTGTTAATTAATAGAAGTCCCATTAGTATCAGTGGGGCGTATTTACTAATAAATCACATTGATTGCAATAATGCAATTCAATGAAATAATGCAGGTTAGTAAATGTAGCCCTTTGTGAAAAAGAGCAGGAGAAGTAGTAACAGTTTGCAAGACAATAAGGGGAGTAGTCACTATGCTACAGTAAATAACGCAGTTTCCACCTCAGCTTAATTTACCGCAGGATTCACTAATATGTGGTAACTCATTAATTATGGGGGTGGGGGGGCAGGTCTTACTGTGGGGTCTGGGGGGAATCTTTGGGGAAGTACGGAGGGTCTTGCCTTGGGCTCTTGGGAGGGGGTTTCCTGTGGGTAGGGGGTCTTGCTTAAAAGTCTGGGGGTCCATGCTGGCAGGCCCCCATTCCCCCCAACAGCAAACCTGCCCCGACGATCCCCCCCACCTAGGTTCAGGGAGGGCTGGAGATCCAGTGGGTCTCCAGCCTCACCTAACTCCTCCAGCAAAGGGTCCCTGGTGGCCTAGTGGGCGACCAACCAACCCCCCCCCCCCCCAGCAACAGGGGGGCTGGAGGTCCGCTGGACCTCTGTTCGTCCCCCCAAGGTTCATGGAGGGAGGGGTCCCTGGTGGTCCAGCCCCCCCCCCCCTACCTTGTGGGTTGCAGGAGGGAGGGTAGCCTACCTCCCTCCTCTTCCTGCAACGCCGCAAAATGGTTGAAATTTAAGCCAGGCTCGCAAAAGCTCTGATAGCCTGCCCACCTACATTTGGCCCAATATTCAGTGCCAGTGCCTGGACGTCGCCGGGCACTGAATACTGGTAGTTAATTCAGCCGGTGACAGTAAGCATTTTTTAAAAAATGCTGACTGCCAGCGGCTGAATATCGACTGGAGTGTCTTCTCAGCTCTGCAGTGAAAATGAAACTGGGGTCCCACATGACTCAGGTAGGCGGGAAGGTACTCGTGCATGTGCATTGCATGCCTGCCAAAAGCTTCTAAAAGATATGGAACTCTGGGAGAACAGTTATTTTACAGCTGGTTTATGCTAAGAAGTAAGTAAAAAATAAGTTTCTTTCCTATAAAGTTCTGCAGGAACAAATATTTTTATGAAACTAAACGCTGATGAAGGAATCACAGAAACTCATTTTGCATTTAAATGTTTAGAAGTGTCTCACTGCAAAATTTGCAATCAATGATTACCCTTCCAGTGATTCATCATTTTTACTTTAATTCACAATTTATTTTGGTTTTTTGATCCCACCTGGCAATTTACAGACTGTAATTCATAATATATACATCATGCTTTGCAATTTGCAATTTATTTTGGAATGTAGCAATCACTGCTGCTTTATTACAACAAAATAGTGGATAATTATCCAACGCTATAATATTTATAAATTAACAATACATCCACTATTAATACTTTTCTTTCATTAAAAAGGTACAGACCATCTGACATGCAAAACTTGCTCAGTGATATGAGGCCCATTTACAGTGACTGACTTATTTAGGGTCTCATATCACTGAGCAAGCTTTGCATTTCTGACAGTCTGTACCTTTTAATATAAGAAAAGTGTTAATAGTGGACGTATGGTTAATTTATAAGTTAATTTATAACCAAATTCAAGCCACCACTGGACTTAAGCAGGCAGCATGGGCAGAGCATCCTTCCAACAGCAGAACATGAGCTCTTTCACTAGCATCTGCTGCTTCACATATTCAGAATCACCCATAAGAAAGAATTAGACTACATACACTAGTAGAACTTGGTATATTATTAACTGCTAAATTAAAATAGGAGTTCACATGGGCATGCTTATTAAATCTGTATGACTATCGCATTAAGTCCTTACTATTAACAGTTTCACAATGAATATCAAATTAAATATTGTAATAATAATTAAGCATTTTAAAGTTTTAGGCAATCACTCTTAAACCAACTCAGAAGCAACTATGACATTATAGGAGCAGTTACAACTATGCCCAGAAAAAGAAAATTAGTTAAGAATGTACTGCTAATTCCCACTATTTTCCACACTATTTCTTGGTTGAAAGAAAAGCAGTGATTATATGACTGTACACAGAGAATCACTTGGGAGAAAAAACTAAAATATGCCACTAGCCTAATAACAGATCTTTCTAAATCACAGTCTTAGGCAGAAAAGGAGAGAGAAATGAACAAGATAGTGAGAAGGAGAAGGGAGAACGGAGAGTTATTTTGACAGATGATGGAGACGACATAGGCAAAAGTGGGATCATTCCTGCCTCGACTAGCCAGCAGACTACCAGGAACTCTAAAGTAGGCCCAGGATAGGGGGTTACTTTTGTTCAAAGGGGAGGGGCTACTTTTATTCAGGGGGAGGAGGAGGAGGGCATGGAGGATTCTGTGGTTTCGGTTACAGCTAAAATTGAAAAAAGAAAATGGTTTTGTCCAGCTTCTAGCTGCCATTTTGATAGTTTTGTTATTTTAGACATTAACATTTGCAAAATGGATGCTCCTACTGCATGTAGCCAGTGCACAAATATTCACTCCTGCATGTATTTTAGACAAGGTTTTATATCTGCAAATCCTCTTCTAAAATACTAGTGGAAACTGAAACATAACTACCTTGACATTTGAATTCCTATTTCTATATTCTATCTTAAATGGGATTTAAATGAATAACACAATTACTCTTGCAAGCTGCATTATTTTTCTTTCCAGAAGCATCTTAAAGGAGCCGGTACTTAAGAAAGAGGAACAAAACCCCCAGTCTCTCCCTTACAAAGAAGCCCCTCCCCCTGACACCCCAGCAAAAATCCTCACTTATGACAAAGGTGCCCCAAGGCTCTCTTGGCATCCAGGCCAACTCCTCCGTATTTTTTATCTCCAGCAGGTGGATAGACACACTTTTCAGGCTGTAGTTCTGAGTAATTTGCTCCTGGTCCACTTACCGGTTTATTTTCTAAAGAGAAGGGCGCCCATCTTTCAACACAAATCGGGAGATGGGCGTCCTTCTTCCAGGGTCGCCCAAATTGGCATAATCAAAAGCAGATTTTGGGCGTCCTCAACTGCTTTCCATCGCGAGGATGACCAAAGTTCCCGGGGGCATGTCGGAAGCATAGCGAAGGTGGGACTGGGGCGTGCTTAACACACGGGCGTCCTCGGCCAATAATGGAGAAAAGAAGGGCGTCCCTGATGAGCACTTGGCTGACTTTACTTGGTCCATTTTTTCTGGCGACCAAGCCTCAAAAAGGTGCCCAAACTGACCAGATGACCACCGGAGGGAATCGGGGATGACCTCCCCTTACTCCCCCAGTGGTCACTAACCCCCTCCCACCCTCAAAAAAACCTTTAAAAATATTTTTTGCCAGCCTCTATGCCAGCCTCAAATGTCATATCCAGCTCCCTTACAGCAGTATGCAGGTCCCTGGAGCAATTTTAGTGGTGCAGTGCACTTCAGGCAGGCGGACCCAGTCCCATCCCCCCCTACCTGTTACACTTGTGGAGGAAACAGCGAGCCCTCCAAAACCCACCAGAAACTCACTGTACCCACGTCTAGGTGCCCCCCTTCATCCCTAAGGTCTATGGTAGTGGTGTACAGTTGTGGGGAGTGGGTTTTGGGGGGGGGGGGTTGGGGGGCTCAGCATACAAGGTAAGGGAGCTATGCACCTGGGAGCTTTTTCTGAAGTCCACTGCAGTGCCCCCTAGGGTGCCTGGTTGGTGTCCTGGCATGTCAGGGGGACCAGTGCACTACGAATGCTGGCTCCTTCCATGACCAAAGGGCTTGCATTTGGTCGTTTCTGAGATGGGTGTCCCTCGGTTTCCAGTATCGTCGAAAACCGGGGACGACCATCTCTAAGGTCGACCTAAATGTTGAGATTTGGGCGTCCCCGACCGTATTATCGAAACGAAAGATGGGCGCCCATCTTGTTTCGATAATACAGGTTTCCCCGCCTCTTCGCCGGGACGTCCTGCGAGGACGTCCTCAGGAAAACTTGGGCGCCCCGTTCAATTATGTCGCTCTGTGTTAACAGGGTAGAAATTGCATTGCAATGATGGAGAGGGAATTGAGTCAAATAAAATAAACATTCCACATGAAACAGCAGCATGGAATCATTATGGATAGAAATTCCATGTGTGAACAGAAGGAGTATTCTTGTAGGGCTGTACTACCGTCCGCCAGGACAGAACAAACAGAGAGATGAAGAAATGCTTTCAGAGATTAGGAAAGTTGGCAAATTGAGCAACACTATAATAAAAATCAATTACCCCGATATTGACTGGATAAATGTTACATCAGGGAGTGCCAGGGAGAAAATATTTCTAGATGTAATAAATGACTGCTTCTTGGTGCAACTGGTCCAGTAACCGACAAGAGGGGGAGCTATTTTGGATCTGGTCCTTGATGGCTTGCAGGGCATAGTGTGAGAGGTGGCAGTGTTGGGTGCCCTGGGAAACAGTAATCATAACAGCGTCAAGTTTGAGCTACTATCTGGGATGAACCCGCAAAGGAAATCTACTGTAGCTGAATTTAATTTTCGAAAGGATGATTATAATGAAATGAGGAAAATGGTTAAAAAGAAGCTAAAAGGATCAGCTGCTAAGATTAGGACACTAACAGGCTCATTTTCGAAAGAGAAGGACACCCATCTTTCGACACAAATCGGAAGATGGGCGTCCTTCTCACAGGGTCACCCAAATCGGTATAATCGAAAGCCGATTTTGGGCGTCCTCAACTACTTCCCATCACAGGGACGACCAAAGTTCACAGGAGCGTGTCAAAGGCATAGCGAAGGCAGGACTTGGGCGTGCCTAACACATGGACGTCCTCGACCCATAATGGAAAAAAAAGGGCTTCCCCGTTGAGCACTTGGACGACTTTACCTGGTCCTGTTTTTTTTACGACCAAGGCACAAAAAGGTGCCCGAACTGACCAGATGACCACCGGAAAGAATCGGGGATGACCTCCCCTTACTCCCCCAGTGGTCACTAACCCCCTCCCACCCTCAAAAACATCTTTAAAAATATTTTTTGCCAGCCTCTATGTCAGCCTCAAATGTCATACTCAGGTCCATCACAGCAGTATGCAGGTCCCTGGAGCAGTTTTAGTGGGTGCAGTGCACTTCAGGCAGGCGGACCCAGTCCCATCCCCCCCTACCTGTTACACTTGTGCTGGTAAATGTGAGCCCTCCAAAACCCACCAGAAATTCTACCCACATGTAGGTGCCCCTCTTCACCTGTAAGGGCTATGGTAGTGGTGTACAGTTGTGGGTAATGGGTTTTGGGTGAGATTTGGGGGGCTCAGCACACAAGGTAAGGGAGCTATGTACCTGGGAGCAATTTGTGAAGTCCACTGCAGTGCCCCCTAGGGTGCCCGGTTGGTGTCCTGGCATGTGACGGGGACCAGTGACTATGAATGCTGGCTCCTCCCATGACCAAAGGGCTTACATTTGGTAGTTTCTGAGATGGGCGTCCTTGGTTTCTATTATCGCCAAAAATCAGAAGCGACCAAGTCTAGGGACGACCATCTCTAAAGGCAACCTAAATTTCAGGATTTGGACGTTCATCTTGTTTCAATAATGCAGGTCTCCCTGCCCCTCAATCGGGACGTTTTGCGAGGACGTCCTCAGCAAAACTGGGCATCCCTTTCGATTATGCCCCTCTAAGTCAGGCGTGGATGTTATTCAAAAATACCATCTTGAAAGCCCAGTCCAGATGCATTCCACGTATTGCAAAGGTGGAAAGAAGAGAAAACTACAGCCAGAATGGTTAAAAGGTGAAGTGAAAGAGGCTATTAGAGTCAAAAGAATGTCTTTCAAAGAATGGAAAAAAAGGACCCAAATGAAGAAAAGAAGAAGAAACATAAGCACTGGCAAGTCAGGTGCAAAGCATTAATAAAGAAGGCTAATATAGAATATGGAGAGAAACTTGACAAACAGGCTAAAACTCACATAACAACTTTTTCAGGTACATCAGAAACAGAAAGCCTGCAAGGGAATCTGTGTGACCATCAGATCACAAACAAGCAAAAGGGGCACTCAGGGAGAACAAGGCCATAGCAGAGAAACTGAATGAATTCTTTGCTTCTATCTTTACGGAAGAAGATGTAAGAGATCTGCTTGTACTAGAAATGGTTAATTAGCGAACGCCAAGTTTAAGTAAATAAGGCCTTACGCTCTAAAATACACCTTGATACTTACTATTTAAAAGATCTTCAATTTTTCTTCCATTCAAGTCATATAGCCATTTTGCAGATGAAGTAAGATTCATTTTAACAGTGCACATATCTAAAAACTTTAAAAAAGAAATATATATAAGGCTTTACATTCTATTTGACATGATTCCAAACTAGTACTCTGGGCCTGCAGGGTTTAGTCGGGCAAAAGACTCTCCTGTCTTTTTAAATCCCTTTCAATACTGAACCCTATAATAGTGTTTCCCAAGTCCGGTCCTGGTGTACTGCTTGCCAGTCAGGTTTTCATGATATCGACAATGAATATGAATGAAAAAGATTTGCATATAATGGAGGCAGTGCATGCAAACCAAGTTCATACATATTCATTATGGATATCCTGAAAACCTGACTGGCAAGGGGTACTCCAGGACTGGACTTCGGAAAACACTGCCCTAATAATTCTTAAACAAGAAATATTATATAGCAATATCTATTCATTGCTTCTAATTACCAACTTTTATGCTGTGAAAAGAATTAGAGCTAAAAAATAAACCTACAAAAATATCTGCTCATCCATGTACTCAATACATCTTTTGCTCAAGGTTTTAATTTCATTCTTCTGTAAAGGAATCAGGTTTACGAAAACATAGGAAAGAACAAATACATTTTGCTTCAATGAGATACTTTCAGGAATAAGGAAAATATTTGACTTTTGAATGTTTTTGCTTGTTAAGGGTTATTTTTGTGTACAATGCTGTATATTCTAGAATTTATAAGCATTGAAAGCCTGAAAGAAGAGAAGAGGTCCCAAGACTAAGCCCTGAGCTACACCAACTGATAGTGGGATAGTAGTGGAGAAGAATCCACCACAGCAGACACTAAAAGTCCAATGGGAGAAATATAAAGAAAGCTAAACTAGAATAAAGGCCTGAAATCCAAGTGAGGACAGCATATCAAGGAATAGCAGATAAGTCAAGAAGAATGAGGATTGACTAAAGGTCCTTCAATCTGGCCAGGGACAGGTTACTGGTCACTGGAGACTTTGGCGAGGGCTATTTCTGTAGAATGTAGAGAACATTAGATTGAGGTGGATGAAAAACAGCTTGAGATGAAATAAAGTCATGACAGCGGTGATTAACAGCATGTTCAAGTAGCTTGGAGGAGGGAAATGGATTGATAGTTAGAAGGACAGGTGGGGTCCAATGAATTTTTTTGAGCAGTGGTATAATCACAGTATGTTTGAAGACATCAGGAACAGTTAGAGTGGAAAGTGATAAATTGAAGCCATGACAGATAAAAGATGTGAAGGCAGAGGAGGAGAAGCTGAGTAGATGGATAGGAATGGGGTTAAAAGAATAGGTAGTGAGCTTGGGGAAGGAGAGAAGATGTGCTGTTTCCTCCTCTATGATTTCAGAAAAGGAAGAAAGGGTGGCAGGGGTTGAAGAAGAGATACAAGAATGAAGTGGAGGAAGGAAAGATGAAAGTGACCTGGCAGAGAATTCAAGATTAACCTTGTGAACCTTGACATGAAAGTACATGGCAAATAGTTTGGGCAAAAAGTGAAGAGGGAGGAATGAGGTGGAAGAACTTTATGGAGGAAGTTCAATGTGACAAAGAGACAATGTGAATTGGCAGCAAAGGAGTTTGTGAAATGGACTATTACTCTTGTTTGGCATGGGTAAATGTAGACTGGAAAGAGATCAGCAAGAATTTGAAAGCTATGAAATCAGATTAGGCACAGGATTTTAGCCAAAGGTGCTCAGCAGAGTAAGTGATAGCAAATTCTGGAGGTCAGCCAGCCTTATAGAATGGGAAAATGGGAGGAACATGGCTAGAGCAGAGGACATAATAAATATATCATAGGAAGAGTTGGCTTCATTGACAGAGGATGAGAGGAGAGGGAAATCTGTGGTGGAAATGATGAAGGGTCAACAGCCTGAAGATTCATAAATGTGTTGGTAGTGATTGCACAAGACTGAGGGGGAAGAGTGATTAAGTATGGAAGTTATCAGATGATAGAGAGGGGAACAAATGAGGTGGAGAAATTTGAGAGTGAGCAGTTAGAGAAGAAGACAAGATCAAGGCAGGGACCATGCTGTGAGTAGGGGTAGTAGAGCTTTAACCTCATTCAGTTGCCAGCTATGCGAGAAGCTTGGAGGCACAAGATTCAGAGGCGTCAATAGAATGAATGTTAAAGCTCCTAAGAATGAAAAGGGAGAATTGTTTGAGAAAGAAGGAAAACCAGGAGTGAAAGTCAGTGAAAAAAGAAGGGGCAATTTATCAGGGGGTTGATAAAAGACAGCTATGTGGAGAGGTAGTGGAGTGAATAGCTGGATGGGATAATCTGCAAAGGAAGAAAAGCAGTGAGACTGAGGTGGAAGAAGAACTTGAAACCTACAAGAAGGTGAGAGTAGCAGCCTGACACCGCCACTTTGGCTAATGGGGAGAGGCATATGAGAGAAAAGGTCATTGCCATGACAGAGGGCAGCAACACTTTAGGGAAAGATCACAGAAACATAGATAATGATGGCAGATAAAGACCAAGGGCCTATTCAGTCTGACCATCCATTACTACTACTACTATTTAGCATTTTATATAGCGCTACAAGGCGTACGCAGCACTGCACAAACATAGAAGAAAGACAGTCCCTGCTCAAAGAGCTTACAATCTAATAGACAAAAAATAAAGTAAGCAAATCAAATCAATTAATGTGTACAGGAAGGAGGAGAGGAGGGTAGGTGGAGGCAAGTGGTTACAAGTGGTTACGAGTCAAAAGCAATCCTTCCTCTCTCTTAGATCCTGTGTGCTTGTCCCATGCTTTCTTGAATTCAGATACAATCTTCATCTCTACCAATTCCTCCAGGAAGCTGTTCCATGCACCCACCACCCTTTCCATAAAAAGTATTTCCTTAGATTATGCAGATACGTATGTGGAAAACAATATTTAATTGATATGGATCAATAAAAAATTAACAAGCTTTTATATTTGTTGTAATTGTTATATGATTGTTTGTTTTATAGCCCCTGATGCAGCTCAGTGGGGCGAAACACGGCCTGTGTCGGGCTTGTTAATTTTTTATTGATCCATATCAATTAAATATTGTTTTCCACATACGTATCTGCTTCGTTTGGTGTCCATCTTGGAGTTTGCAGATCGATTACCCTGCTGTTTTCTTGGACCTTTCCTTAGATTACTCCAGGACTTTGATCCTGGGGAACTGAGTTCGATTCCCACTGCAACGTGACTCTGGGCAAGTCACTTCATCTTCCATTGCCCCTGGTACAAAATAAGTACCTGAATATATGTAAACCGCTTTGAATGTAGTTGCAAAAACCTCAGAAAGGCGGTATATCGTCCCATTTCCCTTTCCCTTAGAGAAAGGAGATAAATGTAAGCAAGCTTGTTGGAGGCAGTCTAGACATTCCACAGGTCACAAGAGAAAGGAAGAGAACAGAGAGGAAGAGGAGGAACAAAAATAAAAGATTGGAGAGGTTGCGGTTTGACCTGCACAGCTAGGGCGAGAGTGGATTTGGAAGAAGAGGATTGGGATTTAAATCCCCAGTGGAGAGGAAGAGAAGGAACAAGAAATACAGTGAAGAGGTGAGGAGGCATGAAGTCAGTGAAAAAAGACAAGATATGCTCAGATGGAACTGAGATAGTGAATAAAAGGAATGCTAGACTTATTAGATGTTTGACAAGTGAAATTGGGATACTTTTTTCCCCTCGTACCAGAGCAAGTTGTCCACATGGGGGAAGGGATAAAATCGTGGTAATCTAAAATCATAGGGGAAGATAGTAAAAGGAAGATGCCACTGTCCGGCTTTGCTACTGATATTCAGTGGTGCATAACTGGATAGCACAGCTGAATATCAGCATCATTCTGTTAGTGACGGGATGGAGTTACGTTGGAACCAGGTGAGTTATCCTAAATTATCCAGATAGTTATCCAGTAACAGGGATATTCAGATGCTGCTGGACAGCTTTGGTGCTAACCGAAGTTATCCAGATAGTTATCCAGGTAACAGGGAATTTCAGCCACTGCTGGACAGCTTTCGTGTTATCCAGATAGTTATCTGGGTACAGGGATATTCAGCCACTGCTGGACAACTTTTGTGGTATCCTGCATTATTTTACTTATTTATTGGTACTTATATCCCACATTATCCAAAACTTAAACATTCAGATCAATTTGGCTAACATTCAACAATAATTCAGTACAATTAAAAGTTTAAGAAATACAGAAGTAATGGGATCAGTAAACAATGTTGCAGATAGTTATCCGGGTAGCAGCAATGAAAGTCACCACCATCTTTATAACTTTGTTCTCTGCTCCGATACTATGTGAATAGTGCTGCACCAGTCTGTAAAGACACTCTGCAGATAGTGCCACTGAATATCTTTCTCAACGGCTTTTATCCAGATAGCTGGTATTACTACCTGGGAAAAAGCTTTAGAATGTAGACCTCTCTGAAATCAGTCACATGTCAATGGAAAGGAGGCTCTGGAAAAAGGGGCCATAAGACAATTGTGAAAGGGGCAGACTCAGGAGTAATCTAAGGAAATACAGAAAGTCTAGTGAATGTGTGAAACAACCTCCTAGTAGAGTGGAGATGGTGGAGGCAAGACCAGTATCAGATTTCAAGAAACCTTGGAACAAAAACAGAAGATCTCTGAGGGAGCTTTAGAGCCTGGTCTGTTGGTATGGATCAGCAGGCTTGATAGACCATATGGGCTTCTTCTGTCATCATTTTCCATATTAATATATTTCTATTTTCTCAATGTTTTTAAAATAACAGCACACTCCGAGACAGAAACAGAACATTGTTAACACATTCTAAGCAAATATTTTCCATAAATCCAGGGAATAGGTAGATTGATTTTTCTAGGAAATAAATGTCATATTATTATTATTAATACAAGTCTCTTCGGCTAATTGTTAATTTGACCACTAGTGGGAGTCCAGAAGTTATATCCTTACATATTATCAATGACTCCCTCTCCTCTATTCATCTATCCACCACATACATTCATCCAATCGTTAGAATATCGGCTGACCACGACGTCACTTTATATATATATATATATATATATATATTTCTTCTTTTATATTCGAAAGCTAATCAAGAAATGTATTAAGTTATGTCCAATAAAAAAGGTATCATCTTATTTTCTTTTCCATGTTTTATTTTGTTTGATTTGTATTGATAACCGTAAGAGTGGACTAACACGGCTACCACACTCCTCTATATAAATTCTTTTAACTCTATACTTGAACACTCATCTTATTTCAAAAAATTGGACCCAGGGGTTGTTGTTAACGTCCGACATGCACGTTTCGCCCTTCCCCAGGGCTCTCTCAAGGACTGACTCCTACAAAAAATAGAAATATGTAACAATACCTCCCTACATTAAACGAAACGTCTATAGAGTTGTTATTTATTTCCTCATACAGACCCTCCATTAAACAATCCCCCACTTTCTTACCTTTCGCCGTCTTAGCGCCAGCTCTACTTAAATAAGCAACTGATTTAAGGGTTATTCCCTCATAAAGATGGCCGCAGCGTGTTTCTAGCTATCTTTAATAGTATACTATGGGTGACGCCCCCTACCTACGTCCCAAGTCCTGGTTGGTCACAGCTGTTCATTACTACATAAGCGACACCCATTCCAGTTCAGCATTTAAACCAGTGGGCGTCACTGACTGTAACAAGAATATAAATCGCTGTTCTTTGAAATTTAACACCCTAGTCACTGATTCCCCTACATACACATGCTCCAGGATTCTCCACATAATATCTTCCACCCTGTGTCCTTTCTCCAACCAATGCTCTACTAGGGGAGCCTGTATATTATTCGTGGCAATCCGGGACTAATGTTCTGTCAATCTTATTTTTAAAGGGCGAGAACTCCTACCCACATATACTAACTTGCATGGGCATTCAATGGCTTATACTACATTTCTCATCTCACAATTTGTTTTATCCCAAGCCTTAATCTTCTTCCTGTTAGGGGCACACCAATCTACCCCCATAATCACCATCCTTGACACCTCCCACAGATATTATGTTCTCCCTCCTGTTCTCCTCCTCTTACCCCCGGTTCCCAGAACTTATTGGGTGCCAACCACTCCACTATAGTTTTCCCTCTCATATAAGAGGTAGTTCCTGGAAGCAAGGGTATAGTTGGACCACATGCCAGTGAGTTTTAATTATCTGGACCACCTTCTGAGCCATATCTGTAAATGGGAGTACACATGTTAGACGGTCATCATTATCTCTGTTTCCTTCACCAAGCAACAATTGGCGTTGAGCAAACCGTGCTCTAAGGTACGCCTTTCTCACAGCTGACTTCGGGTATCCCCTTTCTAGGAACCTATCTTGAAGTTCCTTAGCATGTTTCTTAAATTCCTGTATGGTGGAGCAAACTCTCCTAGCCCGTAAAAACTGGCTAATAGGTAGACTATACTGTAAGTTGTAACAATTGGACTAATGTATGTGGTGGATAGATGAATAGAGGAGAGGGAGTCATTGATAATATGTAAGGATATTATTATTATTATTATTAGCATTTGTATAGCGCTACCAGACGCACGCAGCGCTGAACACATGACACAAAGAGACAGTGAAAGAAATTTGTAGTGATCAATGAGTTATCTGATATATTAATGTAAACCCTTTTTATATTTCAATATTTTTATTGATGACATAATACAAAGACAATAAATCATATAAGTATAAACTTAACATTGCGGCAATAACCTCTCATGTAACAGGGTTAAAGATAGTGCAAAACAGCCATCAGATTTGTGGTTTAACAACTTTTTCCCCCCTAATCCCCTTTACCTCCTGTCCCCCCCTTCTCAAGTTGTTATGCTTCTTTAGCTACATAATGATATTAGCACATATCATCCAGAAACTTCCTTGTAACAAAAGTTAACACCATGGTACATATTGCAACTCGGATAACAAATACAATAGGAAATCCTAATTAACAAGACCAAAACTTGTCTTTAATCTTTCTAACCCAAATCTCTTCTTCCCTGTCTTAATGTAAACCCTTTTTAAAAATGCAATCTGTAACTTATAATGGAAATACAAGGCACACAAACACAACCACACTTCTATGTGTATGATCATTAGTTTTAGAGAATTAACTGTTTTTCATACTTTTAGCATGTCAAAAATATTATGGCATAGTGGATTCTTTTAGTATTTATTTTATTCTAAAGGAATGGACAGCTGCATTTAAAAAGCAGCAAATGTTACCTTTTCCATTTGATCCTTTTCTGCAACAATTTCACAACCCTCCTGCCCGGTGCCATTCTTAAATACCAAGATTCTAACAGAGAACTTTTCAGAAAGTTTCTTTATACGACTGGAAAGAATGGGCTTGGGTTTCCCCCTCTTTATATTAGTAGGAAGCACCAAGCCATTAATGGACCATGTTGCTCTCTTCATTAATAAGAGATGGGCTGCAAAAAAAAAAATCCAGAATTTAAATTCACCATTAAAATAACCACATCACTTCCTCTCCCCCATTAAATTGGTACACTGGCTACTTTCCATATAAATACTTTGACTTTTTTTTTTAACATGCTACCACCAGCTTCCCACAAAGCGTAACATAAGCTGTAGCAAGCTGTCTGCTCTGATAGCCTGCATAAATCATCAGTCCTGAAGGGAACAGATGTTCAGGTTATGAAAGAGTAATACCACAATTTAGTCATAATTAAAATTCACCTTAGCAAGCCTCTGTCATCAAGCAGAGGATTGTTTAGTTTTTCTCCTACCAAAGAAATACCTTATTATCTGCCTATGTTTGGGGGAGGAAATCCTTAATCATGACTATTTACACAAGGCATCTACAGTATCCCATACTGAATGTTCATCTTACCAATCATTTAAAAAGTTTTCTCCTGACACATTTTCTCAGAGTAATCTTTATGCAGTCATATTTATTTCCATGATATCTTATACACCTTCATGTAGAAATCATGTCAAACAATAAAAGTACATGCCGTGTATTACTGGGATTCTGATGCCCTCTTGTTAAGTCATTTCACACCTTCTTTTGATGTGTATTGTGAAACTAAGCTGAATAGTTCAGATGTAAAAAGAAAAAAGCAAGTGAGACCACTTATAATGATGAGAGTTTCAGACAGACTCCTTAATATATCTCATCAGGACTTAAAGATGGAGAAATATATAGAAAACTTGGAAAATACTACCATCTCTGATCTTCAAGGGTCAACTCTGGCCTCTATGAAAGAAATCATTTTATAATTAGAAATACATTTCGTTGATTGATGCCTTCTCAATGATGTATGATAGGAGAGAAAGTCTAATCTATACCAGCTCAGAAACAAGCAGTACTGCTGTATGTTAAGAATCTCAGAAGAGAAACAGGAGAACACAAATATTCTGCAGAACAGAAACAGCAGAGAACAAAAGTGTAGATTGTCAGGAGGATAAGGATGTCACTGGAGCCACAGTCTGGTTATTAGTTTTATTGTTAACCCAACATAGTGGTGTTTCAGCAAGTGCATGCATCAGGGGTCATAGCGTTAAAATAACATTACATAAACATATATATAAATTATTGCAAACAGCATTACACGTTTAGATGTAAACAACATACACATATATAAAACATTACAATTCAAACACTAGTAAAAAGAATTACAAAAGAAAAGAAGCATTATTTATATAGTGTTATTTTAATGCTAGGACCCCTGGTGCAGGCACTTGCTAAGAATCTCAGAGAGAGCACATTTTAGGATAGTATTGTTTTGCTCTTCACACATACAAGTAGCACATTCATTTTACATAGAAGATCCCAAATTTCTGTAACAACAGATTAAAAATAGATTACTTATGACACAATTGACAATCAAGAAAGAAAATGGCAATTTCTTTGCATTTTTTTCCATTTAATGGGGTGCAGAATTCCAAAGGAGATGTAGCAGATAGGTGGAGAGAGATTGATAAGCTCAGGTCAGGAGAGGGACCTTGGGGTGATGGTGCCTGGGGATCTCAAGGTGATGAAACAATGTGACAAGGCAGTGGCCATGGCCAGAAGGATACTAGGCTGCATAAAGAGGGGTACAACCAGCAGAAAATGCCCCTGTACAAGTCATTGGTGAGGCCCCACTTGGAGTATGGTGTTCAGTTTTGCAGGTTGTATCTTGCTAAGGACATAAAAGAACTTGAAGCGATTCAGAGAAAAGTGACGAAAATGGTATGGGGTTTGCACCACAAGACATATGAGGAGAGACTTGATGACCTGAAGTTGTATACCCTGGAGGAAAGGAAAGACAGGGGTGATATGATACAGGCATTCAAATATTTGAAAGGTATTAATCACAAACAAACCTTTTCCAGATATGGGAAGGTGGGAGAACAAGAGGCCATGAATTGAGGTTGAAGGGGGGCCTACTCAGGAATAATGTCAGGAAGTACTTTTTCACTGAAAGGGTGGTAAATACCTAGAATGCCCTTCCACGGGAGGTGGTGGAGATGAAAACATTAACGGAATTCAAAAATGTGAGGGATAAACACAAAAGAAACCAGTTCGGAAGGAATGGATCCAAAGAAGTTTAGCGGTGATTAATGGCAACATCAGTAACTGGGAAGCAAAGCCAGTGCTAGGTACACTTCTATGGTCAGTGCCTTGATCATAGCTGAACAGATTTGGATGGGCTGGAGTGGGGATTTCAGGGGCTTCGATGACAACTACAGAAGTTTTCGAACAAGGACAGTGCTGGGCAAACTTCTATGGTCTATGCCTTGAAAATGGCAAGGACAATCAAGATCAGGTATACATATGAAGTATCACATCATACCTTATGCTATGAGTTTATCTTGTTGGGCAAACTGGATGAAACCATGCAGGTCTTTATCTGCCATCATCTACTATGTTACTATCAGGCTTATTTTCAAAAGAGAAGGGCGCCTATCTTTTGACAGAAATCAGAAGATGGGCGTCCTTCTCACAGGGTCACCCAAATCGGCATAATCAAAAGTCGATTTTGGGCGTCCTCAACTGCTTTCCGTCGCGGGGACGAACAAAGTTCACAGGGGCATGTCAGAAGCATAGCGAAGGCAGGACTGGGGCGTGCTTAACACATGGGTGTCCTCGGCTGATAATGGAAAAAAGAAGGGCGTCCCTGACGAACACTTGGGCAACTTTACTTGGTCCTTTTTTCTTTACGACCAAGCCACAAAAATGTGTCCTAAATGACCAGATGACCACCGGAGGGAATTGGGGATGATCTCCCCATACTCCCCCAGTGGTCACTGGACCCCTCTCACCCTAAAATTTTTTTTAAATATTTTTCCAGCCTCTATGCCAGCCTCAAATATCATACCCAGCTCCATGACAGTAATATGCAGGTCCCTGGAGCAGTTTTAGTGGGTACTGCAGTGCACTTCAGGCAGGCGGACACAGGCCCATCCCCCCCTACTTTTTACACATGTGCTGGTAAATGTGAGCCCTTCAAAACCCACCAGAAACCTACTGTACCCACATGTAGGTGCCCCCCTTCACCTGTAAGAGCTATGGTAGTGGTGTACAGTTGTGGGTAGTGGGTTTTGGGGGGGGGGGGGTTGGGGGGCTCAGCACACAAGGTAAGGGAGCTATGCACCTGGGAGCTTTTTCTGAAGTCCACTGCAGTGCCCCCTAGGGTGCCTGGTTGGTGTCCTGGCATGTCAGGGGGACCAGTGCACTATGAATGCTGGCTCTTCCCACGAACAAATGGCTTGGATTTGGTCGCTTCTGAGATGGGCGTCCTCGGTTTCCATTATTGCCGAAAACCGGGGACGACTATCTCTAAGGACGACCATCTCTAAGTTCGACCTAAATGTTGAGATTTGGGTGTCCCCGACCGTATTATCGAAACGAAAGATGGACGCCCATCTTGTTTCGATAATATGGGTTTCCCCGCCCCTTCACGAGGACGTCCTCAGGAAAACTTGGGTGCCCCATTCGATTATGTCCCTCCACGTTATTTTTGTAGATTTTCTCTGTTAATCTCTTTATATTCAATATGATAGTGGGTTCATTGTTATTATTAAAGTTAATCACCTGGTCCATTAGCTGAATATTCAGCATGAGGAAAATTGAAAACTAAGCTTCAGGTTGGGAGATATGATTCAGATTAAAAACAGAAAATAATAGGGATGAGCTGTAGTTTGCAAAGACATGAGAAATGTCAACAACATATCCCATCTCACTGCATGTTGCTAACAAATGAAAATGAGCAAAAAAAAAAACCACATTGTTGGTGGCCAAAATCAAAAGTGGCAGTGGAAATAGCAAGGCAGTTGGATAACCTCAATGGAGACAAAGGACTCCTCTTAAACAAAGCATGACATCCACTCACTCAAAGGAAGTTTAGTGCAAAAGGGTCTGGTGCCGAGGACAAATGCTTCCTTCCCTCCCTCCCCCAGAATTTGAGAATGTAGCCCACAGAATCCCCACCACCACCAGAGTCGGAACTGTTACAACAAACTTTCCCACCTCAATTTTCCCACTTACTAGGATGCAGCAAGACCCTGCCAACTGTAAAAATCATGATGCTGGCATGGAAGCCTAAGAGAACATGTAAGTTCTGTTCCTGATTATCTTGTTATTGGGATCCAAATTTGCCAATTTAATTGACCTTTGCCTACTTTTGGTGTTGTACTGCAAGCTACACCTGGACCCGTAATTATCCAGTCATAGGTAGTAACATAGAAAGTTTTGTGTCAACAGATCCTTAACATATTTTACAGAAACACTTTAACAACAATGACTTCCATTTACACAGTACACAACAGTGGATAAAAGCACAAATGAATTGCACTACAGCCAACGTACTGCACATTTTAAGTCAGAAAAGATCAAGGATCGGGGAAACATCATCAGGCTGTAAGCTGGTTCCAGTGAAATCAGGCTGCAAGCAAATCTGCGGATGACTGTACTGTGAGTGATGTCACTTTTAAGCACTTGTGCTGCTTTAAAGCTCTTGTCTTTCCATGGAACACAGCAACAAGCGCATGACCATGGGGGCATGCCTGAAGGGGTGTGGCCAAAGGGAAACAACTTGCCCCTTTGGAGCCACTAAGGAGCAAGGGGCAGGAGCTTCTGCTGGATTTTATAGATGGGCAAAAGGAAGATCAAAAGTGGAGGAATTGTTGGAAAAAAGGTACCCTTGTTAAAGGGCCCTATGGATCAAAATGTGTAGCAGTCAATGCATCTAAAACTATAAGTTTGATCTCTCCTTTAAGTCTCCTTATCTTTGGTGGAGCAAACCCCAGCCTCCCATCCTACTGTGACTCAGGAAATGATGCAATACACTGGGGCCACATAAGACCGTATAAGTCTGCCCAGCACTATCCTCGCCTCCCAACCACCAGCCCCGCCTCCCACCACCAGCATAGCTGAGATTAGGTGGCAGAGCCGGTGGTGGGAGGCAGGGCTGGTGGTTGGGAGGCGAGGATAGTGCTGGGCAGACTTATACGGTCTGTCCCAGAGCCGGTGGTTGGGAGGCAGGGATAGTGCTGGGCAGACTTATACGGTCTGTGCCCTGAAAATGACAGATACAAATCAAGGTAAGATATACACAAAAAGTAGCACATATCAGTTTATCTTGTTGGGCAGACTGGATGGACCATGCAGGTCTTTTTCTGCCGTCATCTACTATGTTACTATGTTACATCCCATAATAGGCAACTATATACTTAGCTTTATATTCACAATATTGAATTTAAAATCTTATTGCTAGTTTTCAAAATATTGAATGGTAATATTTCACCAACTCTTAGTGCCACTCTAAGATGTTGTCAACCTACTCGCTCTGAGATCATCTCAGAAACATCTACTTGACGTGCCTTCATTTCATCAGGTTTATTTAGAAGAATGCAGATCATCTATTTTCTATATCAAAGGTCTGAAATTATGGATGCTTTGCCCAATGAACTTCATTCAATACAAAATATGAACCAGTTTAAAAAAGCATTGAAAACTCATTTATTTCTTCAGGTTTTTGGTTCCTCTTATGTATAAATTATTTTAATACCATGTCAATTTTAATCTGCTGTATGTTTGAACTGCAGAGTAGTTTGTTGTGTAAAGAAATAATTTTTATTGCTTTGTTTTTTTATATTTTGTATGTGATTTGTTCCCCACTTAGACTTTTAAAGATATAGCGGGTTATAAATAAAGTTTTATTATTATTAATATCATTATTATTGTTATTATTATTAATAAATCAGGAGTCATATTGACTGGGCCCGCTGCTAGTCGTCAGATGATAATCAGCACAATTAGAAGATAATCATAGCAAGCAGATAAGAAGAAAAAGGATTTTTTTCCTGCCTTGGGGAATTCTAGGACAACTGCAGATTTCAGACACTAGCTCCAAAGTCACAAGGCCTTGCAAAGGTTTTGTCACTAGCATCTGCATACAAACAAGAGTTCTGAGAAAAATTCAAACAGTGTACTTGCAGATATAGTATTGCAGATGTTCTAAAATGGAGTCCTAAATGATGTTTTTTAAACAGTCGCAAACAGTGCCAAATAAATGTTCCAAAAGTCAGAACATACAAAGAGATTATACTTCCTCTACCCAAGAACTGGTGGTTCCTTGAGTCAATCAGAAACACAAAATCATGTAAAAAAATTTGTTACAACAGGTGTTCAGGCTTCAATGGGAAAGTGGAGATGTTCCCAACTTGCTGTGCCTTGTTGTATCTCTCTGTTTGCACAGGCACAGCAAACCGCAGAACTATGCAAAGAAGAAAAAAACATGCTTTTACAGTAGCTTGGACTTCTCTTTACCAGAGAACAAAATATGGTTTAAAAAGACAATGTTTCAGCAAAGTTAGGCCTCAGAAGCTTGAATTTCACCCAAAATAGTCTGGACTTTTCCATCTTACAACAGAAAGCTTTGCAAGAGCTTATTAACATCAGCTTCTGGAGGCACTTCTCCCTTTTCTACTGATTTTGTACTGATGCCTGTACCAGCTAAATTTGTTTCAGACTTCTTTCTTTCTACTTCTTCCTTGGCTGCAATGGCCATTCCTGTCTCTTCTGAAGAGATTTCCCTAAAAGAGTGCCTTTACTCATTAATGTGAGTTATATTACTGCCCCTAAGTATTCTGATGTTAATGTTGGTGTAATGTTCTTGTTTTATCTTGAGCCAGATCTGGTCCACACTGAGACTGATATAAGAACAAAAGAACATAAGCGTTGCTATACTGGGACAGACCAAAAGTCCATCATGTCCAGTATTCTGTTTCCAACAGTGGCCAATTTAGGTCACAAGTACCTGGCAAAATCCCAGAACAGTAAAGCAGACTTTATGCTGTTTATCCTAGAAATAGATTAAACGTATACCGGGAATTGAATTGAATGCAGACAAGAGACATTGATGAAGTGCATAGTGCCTAATGCCGCAGTATGACCAGATAAGATCGCGGCTTCCAGCAATGAGAAGATAAGTTAAATTTTTCTGCACTTGATAAAGCTCAAGAAGTAATGCTGTAGCTAGACAGTAGCTGTGAATTGATAGTGCACAGTTAAAAATAAAAAAAATATAAAAATATAAAAATGCTGCACAAAGATATTTAAGATTGAAATACACTAAAGGACACGAGTGTTAAGCAAGTTCTGTGTACTATCGGAGGTTGGGGGCAGTCAATGATTATAAATTGTCACAAATTGTCACAAAATCAGAAGCTCGCAAGAAGCGTGATACAGAGTGCCTGTGAGACTTTATGAGATGTCCCCTTATCAAACAGCAAATTGTTTATTGAACACTTTTTGCTCCATCAGTAGTTCGTTGTGTATTATTCAAAACATAGTGGTGGAGCATTGCCATTTTTGTGATTGTTTTTGACCAATATCCTAGAAATAAGCAGTGGATTTTTCCAAGTCCATCTTAATAATGGCTCATGGACATTTCTTTTAGGAAAGTATCCAAACCTTTTTTAAACCCTGCCATTTGGTTCTTCCAGCTCCCAAACTTGCTCAGAGTTCACAAGACACCATGCCTTTTTCCTTGCAGTTCTGTTCTCCTGGAACTCACTCCCTCTGGACATCCGTATAGACCCCTTTTTAAAGAGCTTCAAAATTAAACTAAAGACCTGGCTTTTCAAGCAGGCTTTTAGCACCCCTTAATTTAATCTCAACCTGGTTTATAGTTTTTCTCCGTAGTGCTCCCCTTCCTCCCTTCCCTGCTACTTAACTCGTTTTTCCCCTCTGTGACCCACCCTTCCTCTCTGTCAATTGGTGTGAATGTTTTTCTAGCTCTATTTCATTTACTTTCCTGTCAGTTCCTTTCTTACCCAGTGCCGTAGCGGGGGCGGCTGGCACCCGGGGCAGGTCGCCGCTGCGCACCCCCCCCCCGGGTGCAGCACGGCGCCCCCCCCCTCTAGTGCGTACCCCCTCCCCCCCCCGGAGTGCATTGTAACTTACTTTGGCAGCGAGGGGCAGGCGGGAGGACCGAACCGCCCCCGAGCCCACGTTGCTGGGAGCTGCATCGGCTCCATTGGTTCCTTGCTCTCTCTGCCCCGGAACAGGAACTAACCTGTACCGGGGTAGAGGGAGCAAGGAACCAACGGAGATGACACCCCCCCCCAGCGGCGTGCACCCAGAGCGGACCGCCCCACCGCCCCCCCTTCATACGCCACTGTTCTTACCTTTTTGCATTGTTCTAGATATTTGTACACCGCCTAGATCCACAAGTTAAAGTATAGCAAATCTTAATAAACATAAACATATGTCACAGGCTCAGCACATTTTCATGAAATTGTTTATATTCCAACATTCACGATTTATCTAAAAAGGCGCTGTAAGTCTTTGGATATCCTATTAACATAAGAACGTAAGAATAGCCATACTGGGTCAGACCAATGGCCCTTCTAGCCCAGTATCTGTTTCCAACAGTGGCTAATACAGGTCACAAATACCTGGCAGAAACTCAATTAGTAGCAATTTTCCATGCTACCAAACCCGGGGCAAGCAGTGGCTTCCCCCATGTCCAGCTCAATAACAGACTATGGACTTTTCCTCCAGGAACGTGTCCAAACCTTTTTTAAACCGAGATACGCTAATTACATTAGCACGTTCTCTGGCAGCGAGTTCCAGAGCTTAACTATTCCTTGAGTGAAAAAATATTTCCTCCTACTTGTTTTACAAGTATTTCTATAAAATTTTGAGTATCCTCTGATCTTTGCACTTTTTGAAAGAGTGAAAAATCGATTCACTTCTACCCATTCTACACCACTCAGGATTTTATAGACCTCAATCATATACCCCCTCAGTCATCTCTTTTCCAAGCTGAACAGCCCTAACCTCGTTAGTCTTTCCTCATATGGGAGAAGTTCCATCCCCTTTATCATTTTAGTTCTCTCATGATCTTTACTAATCTCCATTAAAATGGGGGACTACACTTATGTTTTGACTTATTCTTGCTGTACACTGCCTTGAGTGAATTCCTTCAAAAAGGCAGTAAATAAATACTAATAAATAAAATAGTTGCTCTTCTTTGAACCTTTTCTAATACTGCTATCTCTTTTATGAGATACGGTGATCAGAACTGAACACAACACTCAACGCGAGGTCGCACCAGGGAGCAATACAGAGGCATTACAATATTCTTGGTCTTATTTTACATCCCTTTCTTAACAATTCCTAGCATCTTGCCACCGCTGCACACTGGGCAGAAGATTTCAGCATATTGTCTACAATGACACCTAGATCTTTTTCTTGACTGCTGACTCCTAAGGAGGGCTTGAGCATCAGGCAACTATGATTCGTCTTCCCAATATGCATCACTTTGCATTTCTCAAATTGAACAGCTTTAATTCCTCACAGATCTTACATTGAATAAGCCCACTCACACCTTAGAAGTCCTCCCAAACTCACCTAATTTACAGTGGGGGAAATAAGTATTTGATCCCTTGCTAATTTTTTAAGTTTGCCCACTGACAAAGACATGAGCAGCCCATAATTGAAGGGTAGGTTATTGGTAACAGTGAGAGATAGCACATCACAAATTAAATCCGGAAAATCACATTGTGGAAAGTATATGAATTTATTTGCATTCTGCAGAGGGAAATAAGTATTTGATCCCCCACCAACCAGTAAGAGATCTGGCCCCTACAGACCAGGTAGATGCTCCAAATCAACTCGTTACCTGCATGACAGACAGCTGTCGGCAATGGTCACCTGTATGAAAGACACCTGTCCACAGACTCAGTGAATCAGTCAGACTCTAACCTCTACAAAATGGCCAAGAGCAAGGAGCTGTCTAAGGATGTCAGGGACAAGATCATACACCTGCACAAGGCTGGAATGGGCTACAAAACCATCAGTAAGACGCTGGGCGAGAAGGAGACAACTGTTGGTGCCATAGTAAGAAAATGGAAGAAGTACAAAATGACTGTCAATCGACAAAGATCTGGGGCTCCACGCAAAATCTCACCTCGTGGGGTATCCTTGATCATGAGGAAGGTTAGAAATCAGCCTACAACTACAAGGGGGGAACTTGTCAATGATCTCAAGGCAGCTGGGACCACTGTCACCACGAAAACCATTGGTAACACATTACGACATAACGGATTGCAATCCTGCAGTGCCCGCAAGGTCCCCCTGCTCCGGAAGGCACATGTGACGGCCCGTCTGAAGTTTGCCAGTGAACACCTGGATGATGCCGAGAGTGATTGGGAGAAGGTTCTGTGGTCAGATGAGACAAAAATTGAGCTCTTTGGCATGAACTCAACTCGCCGTGTTTGGAGGAAGAGAAATGCTGCCTATGACCCAAAGAACACCGTCCCCACTGTCAAGCATGGAGGTGGAAATGTTATGTTTTGGGGGTGTTTCTCTGCTAAGGGCACAGGACTACTTCACCGCATCAATGGGAGAATGGATGGGGCCATGTACCGTACAATTCTGAGTGACAACCTTCTTCCCTCCGCCAGGGCCTTAAAAATGGGTCGTGGCTGGGTCTTCCAGCACGACAATGACCCAAAACATACAGCCAAGGCAACAAAGGAGTGGCTCAGGAAGAAGCACATTAGGGTCATGGAGTGGCCTAGCCAGTCACCAGACCTTAATCCCATTGAAAACTTATGGAGGGAGCTGAAGCTGCGAGTTGCCAAGCGACAGCCCAGAACTCTTAATGATTTAGAGATGATCTGCAAAGAGGAGTGGACCAAAATTCCTCCTGACATGTGTGCAAACCTCATCATCAACTACAGAAGACGTCTGACCGCTGTGCTTGCCAACAAGGGTTTTGCCACCAAGTATTAGGTCTTGTTTGCCAGAGGGATTAAATACTTATTTCCCTCTGCAGAATGCAAATAAATTCATATACTTTCCACAATGTGATTTTCCGGATTTAATTTGTGATGTGCTATCTCTCACTGTTACCAATAACCTACCCTTCAATTATGGGCTGCTCATGTCTTTGTCAGTGGGCAAACTTACAAAATTAGCAAGGGATCAAATACTTATTTCCCCCACTGTATGTGCTCTCTGTAAGAGCGCTAATTATTGAGAAAAATATGATTTTGCTCTCTATGAAATCTCTCCTGGGGGAGCAAATTTTTATACTGATCCCGCCATATTACTATAAGAATAATCATCTCTTCTCTTTCCCTCATTACTTATTCAACCCTCCCCTAGAAACAGAAAGTTTCAGTGATGCCACACATGTGGAGTTGAACAGCAGTGATTTTCTACTGGATCACTAACAGACATGGAGCTTAACGGGGGAGCAGCAGCCAAGCCAAAGGAAATATTACAGCAGCTAAAAGAGTATCTATAAAGCAGCCAGGGGAAAACCAGCACAGGCTGAAGGCAGCCCTTACCTCTGTCTACCTGATAATCTGGGTGCTCACCCCTCATGGTCAAATAAAAATAACTCAAAGAGAAATATTTGTTATATTATGATTGCTTAGTGTTTAAGGATAATAAGCATTAAGTAAAGGTAGGGCCTTGTATACAAGAACTGAGTTGTGAATGACATGGGGGGTGGGGAGGGCTCTCACTTGCGTGACAGTTTCTTGGAAGAATATTAGCAAGGTGGTTTGACATAACTTTTTCCAGTCAGCTACTGACATTACTTTTTCCAGTCATCTACCCCTCAACCCTACCCTTTTCTTCTCCAGTCATCTCCCCCCACCCCTAACCCTACCCTTGCCAGGTCTAAGACCAAGTACTCATTTATTGACTGCAAGTGGCTAGATGGCTGATTAAGTCAAAGGCCAGATCCCTATCAGAAATCCAAATGTGGGATCTGAACTCGGGTCACAGGTTGAAGGCAAGCGACCTACCAGACGATCTACCTAAGGATAACAGCAGTATAAGGACAATTCTTTTGTGCATTTACACACGGAGACTGCTTACCAGTTTTGTAGCCGCTCTCTGGACTGACTCCAACCTGTTTATATCTTTCTGTGTGGTCTCCAGAATTGCACACAGTATTCTAAATGGGGTCTCACCAGATACTTGTACAAGGGCACTATCACCTCTTTTTTCCTACTGGACATCCCTCTCCTTATGCACCCGAGCATTCTTCTGGCTTTGAGTGTTGCCTTTTCTACCTGTTTGACTACCTTAAGGTCATCCAACACAATCACCCCCAACTCCCACTCTTCTTTCGTACATAGAAGCTCTTCATCCCCTATACTGTACCATTCCCTCGGGTTTTTGTGACCCAAGTGTACGACCCTGCATTGGACATCTGGGTGCACCTAAGCTCATACCAGGTCAATAGTAGGTGCAAGTGAGCATGTCTATGTCCACCATGCGATGTGTGGAACTTCTAGTATGCTACGTTATGCTTGTAAGTTGGCACCATGCCCTTGGCCCACATTTGCCCCTCTTGCAGTTATGAGCTGTAGCACTTATGCAACACTGTATAGAATTGTACATTGTGCACTTGGCGCATTTAGGTACCAATTAAGCCACATGTAACTGCACACGCCCAGTCAGAAAACTGCCCTTCTCGTTTAAATTTTGGAAATGGGTATCAACTGGGAAATGTCCTGATGCTAATAAATATAATCTTATACTTCATTATTTCATCTGTCAAAACTACAAATCCCTGTTCCTCTGTGTTTAGTAAATATATTATGCACAGGTCATAATCCAGTACTCGGATAGGTTTCCAGCAACTCCCTCTACGTTAAATGCTTTTGTTCTTTGTTTCTGCTTGTTCCAAAGATTCTTTACTTATTGCCATAGGCACAATGAGTATATCTATTGAATTATGACAGGGGTTGTCATTACATTTAAAAGTCAATAAAATTATCCTGACATATAATCTGCAATCCAGGGTGCCCTCATTTTTAATTTGATCAACATTTCAGACACCTTATCTTAAATGTCAATCAAGTTGTTACCTTTCCATGAACTCTTCTAGTGAATAATCTTGATCCTCATATTAGTTTAACATTAAAGTAGAGAACAGCCTTAGGCCCTGATTTACTAAACTATGATAGAATTACAGATGCAATCATGTGAGGTAAAAATACCAAACACTGTGCACTATTTTCTTTTGCAAATGTGAAATATATTAGATGCTGTTTGGCATTCTAGTACACAGTCCTTTTCACAGGTGATCCCATTCTCAAGATTTATGCAAAATTTCCAAGTGAGCTTAAGTATCATGCCAAATGATTTTAAAGTTAGGATTCATGAATAGCAAAAAATGCAATGAAAATTGCAGCTACATTTACTGGTAAGAGGTGCATGATTTCCCATGGAATTTTTATCATAAAATGTGCCATGAAAGAATAATCTAAATCATAGTTACCCGATGCTAAGGTCCACCGTGGGGGGGGGGGGGGGGGGGGGGGGGGGGTCAGAGCTCAAGAAAAAGATCTAGGCATCGTTGTAGATAATACCCTGAAATCTTCTGCTCAGTGTGCAGCGGTGCCGAAAAAAGCAAACAGGATGCCAGGAATTATTAGGAATGGGATGCTGAATAAGACAGAAAATTAGAAAAGGTTCAAAGAAGAGCGACCAAAATGATAAAGGGGATGGAACTCCTCTTGTATGAGGAAAGGCTGAAGAGGTTAGGGCTTTTCAGCTTGGAAAGCAGACGGATGAGAGGAGACATGATTGAAGTCTACAAAATACCGAGTGATGTAGAACGAACAGAAGTGAATCTATTTTTTACTCGTTCCAAAAGTACAAAGACTAGGGGATACTCAAGGAAGTTATATGGAAATACTTTTAAAACAAGTAGGAGGAAATATTTTTTCACTCAACGAATAGTTAAGCTCTGGAACTCTTTGCCGGAGGATGTGGTAACAGCAGTTAGTGTATCTGGGTTTTAAAAAGGTTTGGACAAAGTCCACAGTCTGCTATCGAGACAGACATGGGGAAGCAACTGCTTGCCCCAGGATTGGTAGCATGAAATGTTGCTGCTAATTGGGTTTATGCCAGGTACTTGTGACCTGGCTTGGCTACTGTTTAGAAAACAGGATACTGGGCTAGATGGACCATTGGTCTGACCCAATATGGCTACTCTTATGTTCTTATGAGAACTGGAATGAGTAAATATTGTGAGAAAAACTTCCATGGTACCAGTTCATTCCTGGAAGAAAACTTACAGGTTAATTAATCAGAAGCTTAAGTTATGAAAAAGTGAATGATACATACCTGTAGCAGGTGTTCTCCGAGGACAGCAGGCTGATTGTTCTCACGACTGGGTGACGTCCGCGGCAGCCCCCACCAACCGGAAAAAAGCTTCGCGGGACGGTCGGCACGCAGGGCACGCCCACCGCACATGCGCGGCCGTCTTCCCGCCCGTGCGCGACCGCTCCCGCCAGTTGAATGACTAGCAAAAGATGAAACACACAACTCCAAAGGGGAGGAGGGAGGGTAGGTGAGAACAATCAGCCTGCTGTCCTCGGAGAACACCTGCTACAGGTATGTATCATTCACTTTCTCCGAGGACAAGCAGGCTGCTTGTTCTCATGACTGGGGTATCCCTAGCTCTCAGGCTCACTCAAAACAAGAACCCAGGTCAATTGAACCTCGCAACGGCGAGGGCATAACAGAAATTGACCTACGAAGAACAACTAACTGAGAGTGCAGCCTGACCAGAATAAATTCGGGTCCTGGAGGGTGGAGTTGGATTTACACCCCAAACAGATTCTGCAGCACCGACTGCCCGAACCGACTGTCGCGTCGGGTATCCTGCTGGAGGCAGTAATGTGATGTGAATGTGTGGACAGATGACCACGTCGCAGCCTTGCAAATCTCTTCAATAGTGGCTGACTTCAAGTGGGCCACTGACGCTGCCATGGCTCTGACACTATGAGCCGTGACATGACCCTCAAAAGCCAGCCCAGCCTGGGCGTAAGTGAAGGAAATGCAATCTGCTAGCCAATTGGAGATGGTGCGTTTCCCGACAGCGACCCCTAGCCTGTTAGGGTCGAAAGAAACAAACAATTGGGCGGACTGTCTGTGGGGCTGTGTCCGCTCCAAGTAGAAGGCCAATGCTCTCTTGCAGTCCAATGTGTGCAACTGACGTTCAGCAGGGCGGGTATGCAGCCTGGGGAAGAATGTTGGCAAGACAATTGACTGGTTAAGATGGAACTCCGACACCACCTTCGGCAGGAACTTTGGGTGGGTGCGGAGCACTACTCTGTTGTGATGAAATTTGGTATACGGAGCATGAGCTACCAGGGCTTGAAGCTCACTGACCCTACGAGCTGAAGTAACTGCCACCAAGAAAATGACCTTCCAGGTCAAGTACTTCAGATGGCAGGAATTCAGTGGCTCAAAAGGAGGTTTCATCAGCTGGGTGAGGACGACGTTGAGATCCCATGACACTGTAGGAGGCTTGATAGGGGGCTTTGACAAAAGCAAGCCTCTCATGAATCGAACGACTAAAGGCTCTCCAGAGATGGCTTTACCTTCCACACGATAATGGTAAGCACTAATAGCACTAAGGTGATTCCTTACTGAGTTGGTCTTGAGGCCAGACTCTGATAAGTGCAGAAGGTATTCAAGCAGGTTCTGTGCAGGGCAAGAACGAGGTTCTAGGGCCTTGCTCTCACACCAAACGACAAACCTCCTCCACTTGAAAAAGTAACTCTTTTTAGTGGAATCCTTCCTAGAGGCAAGCAAGACCCGGGAGACACCCTCAGACAGACCCAACGCAGCGAAGTCTACGCCCTCAACATCCAGGCCGTGAGAGCCAGGGATTGAAGGTTGGGGTGCAGCAACGCTCCGTCGTTCTGCGAAATGAGAGTCGGAAAACACTCCAATCTCCACGGTTCTTCTGAGGACAACTCCAGAAGAAGAGGGAACCAGATCTGACGGGGCCAAAAGGGCGCTATCAGAATCATGGTGCCGCGGTCCTGCTTGAGCTTCAGTAAGGTCTTCCCCACCAAAGGTATGGGAGGATAAGCATACAGGAGGCCGGTCCCCCAATGAAGGAGAAAGGCATCTGACGCTAGCCTGCCGTGTGTCTGAAGTCTGGAACAGAACAGAGGCAGCTTGTGGTTGGTCTGAGAGGCGAAAAGATCCACCGAGGGGGTGCCCCACTCTCGGAAGATCTTGCGTACCACTCTGGAATGGAGCGACCACTCGTGCGGTTGCATGACTCTGCTCAGTCTGTCGGCCAGACTGTTGTTTACGCCTGCCAGGTACGTGGCTTGGAGAAGCATGCCGAACCGGCACGCCCAACGCCACATCCCGACGGCTTCCTGACACAGGGGGCGAGATCCGGTGCCCCCCTGCTTGTTGACGTAATACATTGCAACCTGATTGTCTGTCCGAATTTGGATAATTTGGTAGGACAGCCGATCTCTGAAAGCCTTCAGTGCGTTCCAGATCGCTCGGAGCTCCAGGAGGTTGATCTGTAGATCCTTTTCCTGGAGGGACCACAGACCCTGGGTGTGAAGCCCATCGACATGAGCTCCCCACCCCAGGCGAGATGCATCCGTCGTCAGCACTTTCGAGGGCTGCGGAATTTGGAATGGACGTCCCAGGGTCAAATTGGTCCGGATGGTCCACCAGAGCAGTGAAGTGCGGCAACTGGTGGAGAGTCGGATGACATCTTCTAGATTCCCGGTGGCTTGGAACCACTGGGAAGCTAGGGTCCATTGAGCAGATCTCATGTGAAGACGAGCCATGGGAGTCACATGAACTGTGGAGGCCATATGACCCAGAAGTCTCAACATCTGCCGAGCTGTGACCTGCTGAGACGCTCTGGTCTGCGAAGCCAGGGCCAGGAGATTGGTGGCCCGCGCTTCGGGAAGGTAGGCCTGAGCCGTCTGGGTATTCAGCAGCGCTCCTATGAATTCCAGAGACTGGGATGGCTGGAGATGGGACTTTGGGTAATTTATCACAAACCCCAGCAGCTCCAGAAGTTGAATAGTGCACTGCATGGACCGGAGGGCTCCTGCCTCCGAGGTGTTCTTGACCAGCCAATCGTCGAGATATGGGAACACGTGCACTCCCAGCTTGCGTAGGTAGGCCGCTACCACCACGAGGCACTTGGTAAACACTCGTGGGGCAGAGGCGAGCCCAAAGGGCAGCACACAATACTGAAAGTGCCGTGCGCCCAGGCGGAATCTGAGATACTGTCTGTGAGCTGGCAGTATCGGTATGTGAGTATATGCGTCCTTTAAATCCAGGGAACATAGCCAATCGTTTTTCTGAATCATTGGCAGAAGGGTGCCCAAGGAAAGCATCCTGAACTTTTCTTTGACCAGGAATTTGTTCAGGCCTCTCAGGTCTAGGATGGGACGCATCCCCCCTGTTTTCTTTTCCACAAGGAAGTACCTGGAATAGAATCCCTGCCCTTCCTGCCCGGGTGGTACGGGCTCGACCGCATTGGCGCTGAGAAGGGCGGAGAGTTCCTCTGCAAGTACCTGCTTGTGATGGGAGCTGAAAGACTGAGCTCCCGGGGGACAATTTGGAGGCAGGGAGGCCAAATTCAGGGCGTATCCGCACCGCACTATTTGGAGAACCCACTGGTCGGAGGTTATGAGAGGCCACCTTTGGTGAAAAAATTTTAACCTCCCTCCGACCGGCAGATCGTCCGGTACGGACACTTGTAGGGCGGCTATGTTCCCGTGGATCCAGTCAAAAGCCCGTCCCCGGTTTCTGCTGTGGAGGCACCGGGGGCTGCTTAGGCGCACGCTGTTGACGAGAACGAGCGCGCTGGGGCTGTCCCTGTGCCTGACGAGGCCTTCGGGCCGGCTGGTGGTACCTACGCTTCGCAAAAGAATAGGGTGCAGCCTGCCGGGCCCGGGAAAAACGTCCACCTGTGGAGGTGGATGCTGAAGGCGCCCGGTGGGAGAGCTTGTCGAGAGCGGTTTCCCGCTGATGCAGTTGGTCCACCATCTGCTCGACCTTCTCACCAAAAATGTTATCCCCCCGGCAAGGGACGTCGGCCAGTCTCTGCTGGGTGCGGTTGTCCAGGTCAGAGGCACGCAGCCATGAGAGCCTGCGCATCACTATACCTTGGGCCGCAGCACGAGATGCCACGTCACAGGTGTCATAGATACCCCTGGACAGGAACTTTCTGCACGCCTTCAGCTGCCTGACCACCTCCTGATAAGGCCTGGACTGCTCCGGCGGGAGCTTCTCGACCAGGTCCGCCAGTTGTTGCACATAGGTCCGCATGTGAATGCTCATATAGAGCAGGTATGATTGGATGCGGGTCACGAGCATGGAGGATTGGTAGGCCTTCCTTCCAAATGAGTCCAGAGTGCGAGACTCCCGCCCCGGGGGCGCCGAGGCGGTATCCCTCGAACTCCGTGCCCTCTTGAGAGCAGAATCCACGACCGCCGAGTCATGGGGCAATTGGGGCCGCATTAACTCTGGGTCAGAGTGGATCCTGTACTGGGACTCTGCTTTCTTGGGAATGGTGGGGTTAGTTAAAGGTCGCACCCAGTTCCGAAGCAGTGTCTCCTTGAGGACATTGTGCAGCGGTACCGTGGAGGACTCTCTAGGTGGTGATGGATAGTCGAGGACCTCGAGCATCTCGGCCCTCGGCTCTTCCACAGAGACCACGGGAAAGGGAATGCTGATAGACATATCCCGCACAAAGGAGGCAAAGGAGAGACTCTCAGGAGGTGAGAGCTTCCTCTCCGGTGAAGGCGTGGGGTCCGAGGGAAGGCCCGTAGACTCCTCTGAGGAGAAATATCTAGGGTCCTCCTCTTCCCCCCACGAGTCCTCATCCTCGGTGTCGGACATAAGCTCATGTAGCTGAGTCCTGAACCGGGCCCGGCTCGACGTCGAGGCACCAGGGTCTCGGTGTCGTCGAGCGGTGGACTCCCGCGCCGGCGGGGACGGAGCTCCCTCCATTGACGTCGACGGGGACTCCACTTGCGTGGCGGTCGAGACCGGCACCGCAAGCGGCGGCGGTGTCGACGGCCCCGGCGCCGGGCTAGAGCTCGCCGGCGCCACAGTCATCGGCGCCGGGGGTGGCACAGCCTGGCGCATCAGCCCTTCCAGGATCCCCGGAAGGATGGCTCTGAGGCACTCGTCCAGGCCCGCTGCCGGGAAAGGCGGTGGGGTCGGTAGGGGTGTCGGCGCCAGAAGCTGCTGGGAGCCAGGAGATGGCACCGAGGTGCCGGAACCCCGATGCGTCGGTACCTCCACAACCGACGGAGACCTCTCCTCCCGACGATGACGCTTCGGCGTCGCCTCCTCTCCGATATCCGGATGCGCCGAGGGCGACCGGTGACGACGCTTCTTATCTTTCTTGCGATGCCCGTCACCGGCGCCGGAGGGCATGGAGGAGGAGGAGGTCGATCCCCCTCGGTCTCGAGGTACCGGGTCAGACAGGGTTCGGTCCCGTGGCCCACGAGCTGAGGGAGTGACCGGGGCCGACTGCCCACGCGGCCTCTCACCCCCACTCTCACCGGAGGACCGGCGGGCCGACGGGACCTGTTCTCCTGGGGTCGCTGCCATCGGTGCCGATGTCTCGGGCATCGATACCGGTACCGAAGGGCCGGGCGTCGATACCGATGCCTTCGAGGTCGACGTCAAGGGGCCGGCGCAAGTTCCAAAAAGACGGTCCCGCAGAACTTGCCTCGCAACCTGAGTCCGTTTCCGGAGACCGAGACACAGAGAACACGACTTGATATTGTGCTCCGGCCCGAGGCACTGGAGGCACCAAGCGTGGGTGTCGGTCTGCGAGATCGGCCGGCCGCAGCGACCACACTTTTTAAATCCACTCGGGACCTTCGAGGACATCGACGGAAAAATCGCGTCGGCGAAGTCAAAGTCGTCAATGGTGGCTGAAATCACACCACGAAAAAGAAAACGACCGAGCGGCCACTAGGCCGCAACGCGGCGTCCCCGCTGGAAGCGAGGGAAAAAGGGAGCGCGTGCTCCACACGCGCAGGGTTTCTTTTTTTTTTTTTTTTTTTTTTTTTTTGAAAAAAGAAGCCGGGCGGTAACTAGACCGAAAAACTAAGAAATAGCGCGATCGCGTAAACGCGATCGAAAATCCGGCGGCTGAAAAAGAGAGAGCGGTTCGAAGCACGACTCTCTCCAGACGCGGAAAAAAAGGAACTGGCGGGAGCGGTCGCGCACGGGCGGGAAGACGGCCGCGCATGCGCGGTGGGCGTGCCCTGCGTGCCGACCGTCCCGCGAAGCTTTTTTCCGGTTGGTGGGGGCTGCCGCGGACGTCACCCAGTCGTGAGAACAAGCAGCCTGCTTGTCCTCGGAGAATGTGTATATAAAGTTCTATTAAAGCATGTATTGTAATCAAATAAGTGCCCAAAATATATGACTATAATATGACTGTAATAATGGTCTAGTAGATATGATATCTGCTGAATATTAAGAAAATGTTAATAAAAGACTACTATAACATGATCAGATCTTTTTTAGCTGTGGTACAATAAGACCACATACAGCATCATCCAAATCCACAGACTATAGAAAACATTGCTTGGATGAGGAATTAGTCTCAAGTGGGCAAGTACGTGGATGTTCTGATTCAGTGTTCCATTATTATAATTTAATGACTTCCTTCTTCTTAAAACATATTTTTTTACACTTTGATAATGAAGAAAAGATCAAAAAAACCTATGTGGGAGTAGATGATTACAATATGCAAGTCTTATGGCACTATGACTACAGAAGAGCTGATTTGATTATTACAGTTTTCCTCAGCAGATATCCAAAACCTAAAATGAATTTATGTAACCACGAAAATGACTTTCCTAATGCTAATAATAAAACAGTAGGTATTTTAAAGATTTAACTTCTTGCTACCATTTGTATTTGTCCGAACTTGTATTTAATTGATCAGCTGCAACATTCCATTTTCAAATGGACATTTACTTTAGTTGTGTGTCATTAGTTTTATTGCTCAGAGTTCCAGTAACAGCGAGAACACTGGATTCGTTCACATTCTGATTCCTAGGTTATGGCAATAAAATTATTAATAAGTGTTCCAGTGTGTGAGCTTTCATAGTGTGGCACATTAACAGGAAGATGTGAGATGTACTACACTATCTTTAAATTATTCTTATGCAGTCCAATAAAAGGAATCACCACCGTTTCTCAACAGTTTTCTGAGGATTATGTTCGGGTCTTTTCAATAGAACAGAAAACTACAGGTGTAGAAAAATGAGTGGAGACTTTGGAAGCTAAGATTAATGAACGTCATGATCTATTAATAAAAGATAATATTCAGCTAAACCGCAAGATAGAGAATTTGGATAATATTTCAAGGCATAAGACTTTACGTTTCATAAATGTTCCTAAAGTCTCTGCTGAAGCTCCATTGATTACTTTTAAGAAATATCTTATGGATGTTTTGAAAATTCCAGAAAGTTCATATCCACCAATATCCACGATACACTTTATTCCACCTTTTTCAAAAAAAGAAATGAATCAACCAGCAGATGCAGTTACTAATTCAGATGTTTCATATGATTTGTTAAATTTGACTCAGGTTATTGAGGCAGATGTGAGTGAAGTTAACCCTGCAAATTTAATTGTGTGCTTTATATTAGACCCCGACTGTGATGGGGTTTTAAGGCTTTTCTTCCGCCATCGTGATTCTACTTTTTTAGGGTGTAAAGTCCAGGTTTTTCCCGACGTTGCAAGGATAACCCAGAAACGCTGACAGCAATTTTGGTTCTGAGGCCATGTGTATTACAGTTGGGTGCCCTCTTCTGGTTGAATTGCCCATGTAAATGTGTCATTAAGTATAATTCTGTTAATATATTTTTTATGATCCTGGACACTTAAAACACTTTTTAGACTCTAAGTCATCTGCTGCTGTTTCCTACCACCTCCAGGTGGTTCTACTTCTACTCTGTAACTAGTAGCAGTTGGGCATATCTCTTTCATTTACCTTTTAAATGTATATTTCCTGATATTTACCTTGTCCTGGTTTAATGGTGGACTTTAAGACAGATTAATTATTTCTTTTGTTAAATAAATAAGGGCCCTGTTTTCCAAGCCGCGTTACAGGCTCGTGTTTTTAATGTGCATTAACCATATATGCATGTTAACTGTGTACATAAGTACTGCCATACTGGAACAGACCAAAGGTCCATCAAGCCCAGCATCCTGTCTCCAACAGTGGCCAATCCAGGTCAGAAATACCTGGAAAGATCACTAAAAAGTACAAAACAGTTTATACTGCTTATCCCAGAAATAGTGGATTTTCCCCAAGTCCAATTTAATAATGGTCTATGGACTTTTACTTTAGGAAGCCATCCAAACCTTTTTAAAACTCTGCAAAGCTAACCGCCCTTACCACATTCTCTGGCAATGAATTCCAGAGTTTAATTACACGTTGAGTGAAGAAAAAGCTTTCTCCAATTCGTTTTAAATTTACTACTTTGTAGCTTCATCGCATGCCCCCTAGTCCTAGCATTTTTGGAAAGCGTAAACAGACGCTTCACGTCCACCCATTGAACTCCACTCATTATTTTATAGGCCTCTATCATATCTCCTCTCAGCCACCTTTTCTCCAAGCTGAAGAGCCCTAGCCACTTTAGTCTTTCCTCATAGGGAAGTCGTCTCATTCCCTTTATCATTTCGTCGCCCTTCTCTGCACCCTAATTCCACTATATCTTTTTTTGAGATGCAGCGACCAGAATTGAATACAATATTCGAGGTGCAGTCACACCATGGAGCGATACAAAAGCATTATAACATCCTCATTTTTGTTTTCCATTCCTTTCCTAATAATACCTAACATTCTATTTGCTTTCTTAGCTGTAGCAGCACACTGAGCAGAAAGTTTCAACGTATCATTAACGACGACACCTAGATCCCTTTCTTGGTCTGTCACTCCTAACGTGGAACCTTGCATGACATAGCTATAATTCGGGTTACTCTTTCCCACATGCATCACTTTGCACTTGCTCATATTAAACATCATCTGCCATTTAGAGGTCCAGTCACCCAGTCTCATAAGGCCCTCTTGTAATTTTTCACGATCCTCCCGCGATTTAACGACTTTGAATAACTTTGCGTCGTCAGCAAATTTAACTACCTCACTAGTTACTCCCATCTCTAGATTATTTATAAATATGTTAAAAAGCAGCAGTACCAGCACAGCAGTCCCAGAACCCCGCTAACTACCCTTCTCCATTGAGAATACTGACCATTTAACCCTACTCTCTGTTTTCTATCTTTTAACCAGTTTTTAATCCACAATAGAACACTACCTCCTATCCCATGACTCTCGAGTCTTTCATGAGGTAATTTGTCAAACGCCTTCTGAAAATCCAGATACACAATATCAACCGGCTCACCTTTATCCACATGTTTCTTCACCCCATATAATATCCGTATAGTTGCTTACACAGTTAGCACATGTGCTAATTGTAGGCATCCTGTGTTCTGGGGGCTCAAGGCAATTGTCCTGGTTGTTCACTCTTCTAATACCAGCCCTGAGTTAGGGAATCATGGTAGCTTCCATGAATAGCACTTTAGTGTTTTGCATCCCACTGTAAAAAAATTAAATGTTTTTTTTTTTTGTTTAGAAGGAATGGATCCACAGAAGCTTAGCGGAGATTAGGTGGCAACACCGGTAATTGGGAAGCAAAACCAGTGCTGGGCAGACTTTAATGGTCTGTGCCCTGAAAATGGCAAGAACAAATCAAGGTCAGTTATACATATGAAGTATCACATACCATGTAATGAGTTTATCTTGTTGGACAGACTGGATGGACCGCCAGTGCTTGCTTTCCAACAGCCACCCAACTTAAAACACAAGCTAATCAGAAGTAAACTCCCAACACAGACTCAAAAAGAAGAGAACGGCACACATCTTTGCAATAAATTCCCAACACAGACTCAAAAAGAAGAGAACGGCACACATCTTTGCAATAAACTCCCAACACAGACTCAAAAAGAAGAGAACGGCACACATCTTTGCAATAAACTCCCAACACAGACTCAAACAGAAGAGAACGGCACACATCCTTGCAATATATCCAGCTGCAAGCTATGCGAAAACATTTCATAGGACCCCATAGGCGCCCGGTATAAGAGGCTTGGAGAGGCTAAGCCTCCCCTGCTGTGCTCTGAGGGGTTTAAATTGTTGATTTACCTCCATCCTCACAGCAGGAGCTGCAGTGAAAGCCCTCTAGCCTTGTGTAACCAGTTGTAGAAATTGGTTTATGGTTTAATTTGTTTACATTACTGCTGGGAGAGCGGGGGGGGGGGGGGGGGAGGGGGGGGTTGGCTGGAGTTGTCATGGGTTGCCAGGGAGACATTTAACGAGGATGACTTCCTGACCTGCACTGAGGACAGATAGCAGCAGAATCGGATACTGGGCCAGCATGATCAGAAAACATCACCAGACAACAAAGGTAGAAAAGATCATTTTATTTTCATTATAGTGTTTGGAATATGTCCACTTTGAGAATCAGGTGCTCAACATTAAAAGTTTATATTTATTTACTTATTTATGGCATTTTATCCCACATTAAACATGAATTAGGGTGTTTTGTGGCTCTATATGAGAATTGTGATGATATGATCCCTTGTTTCATATTGTTGACGGTCTGCATTTTCCATATGGGTGGTATATTGGTGTATTAGGTTCTGCCCAGTGTAATATTTATGGTACAGTAAGGTTCTGAGTATGTTTTTGCACAAAGTTGTGCATAGTGTTTTGCAGTTGAGCGATTGTGCTTAGAATATGCTTTGAGCAACCACTTTATTCTTTGACATATGATACATATCTAATATCTAAATTTAATAAATGGTATTAATTGTGGCTTTTATTTTTATTTATTTTTTCTGTGTGTTATCAGACAATTATGGATTTAAGCTCCACCCCTGGCCCCACCCCTAACCCCCGCTCCTTTTAGCCTCCCCAAACAGTTGGGCCACCGACCGCCTATGCAGGACCCCACAGTCATTCACAAAGGAAAAATATTCAACATAAAGGAATCCTTTACATGCTCATCTTCCAATGTGGTATACATCATTCAGTGTAAAAAATGTTAACAAAGGATGCTATATTGGAGAAACAAGCCAGATGCTAAAGACAAGATTTAATTTACATAGACATCACATGAAAAATGCCAGTGCCAGACAGGATTCCACCCCTGTGGGGCAGCACTTTACAAAACCAGAACACTGTACCAGTGATTTCATAGTAAGAATCCTGAAAGGTAACTTTAAAACAATACAGGAACGTAAAACCTTTGAAGTCAAAATGATTGAATATTTTGACACCCACCAGACAGGACTTAACAAAGATCTGGGCTTTCTAGCCCATTATAAACCACAAAGTTGTATTGCTCTGTTTGTCACCCTCCTCTCACCTATCCAACCCCATCCTGTTAGACTATCACTGAAATGCTTTGATGTTCCCATGCATATCTCCTGGTCTCTCACTATCCACCCTGTTAGACTGTCACTGAAATGCTTTGATGTTTCACTTTTATATACTGTCATCTACCCAACACTTGCTTATTTCTGATCTGAAGAAGAAGGGCAACCTTCGAAAGCTAATCAAGAAATGTATTAAGTTATGTCCAATAAAAAGGTATCATCTTATTGTTTTTCCATGTTTTATTTCTATTAACTTATACTATGGAAGGTATACCACCTGCCCAGATAGTGTATGAATCACCAAAGTTTGCTGACTAGTGTGGTCATAAGAACAGTAGAAGAATCAATTTTCCACATTACATAATCATAAAAGTCTTGCACATGCTGTAGTGATTGAGACGGAATATCAGTTCTTTCTTTATATAGCTGCTGCACAATTGAAAATAATTCATGTGATCTCTCTAACAATATCTGAATATTTTTAAAAATTAATACACTGTTTTTTAAAAGGTAAGAATTGAACGCTGATCCCAGCAAGCAGTTCTAAATAGACCAGAATTTTAGTTCTATATTAGACTACACAATAGAGAATGCTAAGAAGCCAGCTCTTTTGGTGTGCTCCTTCACCGGTGCGCATGTCTAAAGCATAGTCTAGGCTCTTTAAGCTGGAAAGATTCTGACATTACAATGCGTAGAGTTATAATGCTAGCCCCATGTCCCTCTCTTGAATGACACTATCGGTAAGTACAAAGAGACCTTATCCATGGAGCAAATGGACTTTTTGTCTTCATTCTCTTCACTTATTAAGACCAGCCTTCATTTTGTTATATTCATTGATTTTTTTTCACTATTTTTGAAGATTTTAAGCTTGCCAATTATTCGCAATCTTCTCTTCATGCATATCTACATTGAATTGTTTAACTGGATGCAGAGCTTATATATTATCAATGATGAAACTATGAATATTACCTTTAATATTAAAGGGATCACTAATCCCATCAAGTGAAAGAAACTCCTACTTTATCTGAAAAGGAAAAATTCTGATATTTGTTGCAAGAAACTCATTTAGATGCACAAGAAGGTTCCAAACTTCTAGGTAAATGGTTTGATCAATAAGTCCAGCATATGGTCGTAAAAATGGCGTTATCACACTTATTAGAAAATCTTTGCCTTTCCAACTAATTTCTCATATTAATGATAGTGAAGGCAGATGGTCTAGGTTGAAAGGTTCTTTAGAGGGCAAACCTAAAACATTAATCAATGTTTATGCTCCAAATACTGATGACCCTAATTTCCCCACAAAATTAATACCTCTGGATCAAATGCTCTTACTTGTCACACTATAATTGGAAGAGACTTTAATTTTCCAATTGACCCTTATATGGACAGATCTGCAAACTGTAGACCTGCCAAACTCAAAGTTCGAAACTCACTGAATACTCTTATGCAATCCAATGGATGATCTGATTTATGGATATGAATCTATCCAACACCTAAAGATTACTGTTTTTTTCTCCACCCCACACCAAACGTAATCAAGAATTGACTATTTTTTGGGCACTAAAGTCTTGATCCCTATGCTATCTGCTGCACAGATACATGAAGTATCAATCTCTGACCATGCAGCAATATCTTGTGATTTCAACTGGTCTTTTAATAAAACAAAATCTTCCTTTTGGAGACTCAATACTTCTCTGCTCTCGGATTCAGCATTTCTGCAACACATTTCCCAAAAATCGTCTGAATTCTTTGCTAATAACAAAGACTCTGTACCATCATATTTAACAATGTGGGAAGCGTTTAAGACATGGCTGAGAGGTGAAATAATTAGCTATACATCTCATCTTCGCAAAACCAACAATGCTAAAATTACTAAACTCGAGGAAGAAATTCGCCAACTTGAAATGACTTTGTGCACATCATCATCTAAGTGTACACTTCAAAAGCTCAGGCTCCTTAAAATGCAGTACAACTCCATTTTGTCAAGCATTACCAGTATCATCACTTTTAAACAAAATGCTACATATTATACAGAATCCAACAAAGCTGGTAAATTACTAGAATCCTATCTTAAAGGCAAAAGCACAACGCAACACATAGCTACAATTCTATCACCTACAGCAGCTTCCTTGACTTCTTCTTCTCAAATACTCGAAGCTTTTGAATCATTCTATATGTCATTATATTCTTCAGAATGCATAGCTCATGATTCTGAAATTTCTAAATTTCTTTCATCGTTAAATCTTCCTCGCCTCTCTGAGCAACAAATATGTCAACTTAATCAACCCATTTCTCATGAAGAGATAATCTCTGCAATCAAAATATTGCCTTCATCAAAAGCACCAGGTCCAGATGGGCTGCCAGTGGAATTTTATAAATCATTCTCTGTTTCTATCTCAACTCATTTGATGTCTTATTATCAAGCTCTACTAGACTCATCATCTCCAGGTCATTTTTTGGACGCCAACATTGTAGTGCTTCCAAAACCTAATAGAGATTGTACCCTTGTGCAGAATTATAGACCGATCTCACTGCTAAATACAGACTACAAAATTTATACAAAACTATTGTGCTGCTGAATGGAGACCATTATCCAATCACTCATACATAGAGATCAAGCTGGTTTTGTAAAACTCAGATATGGTGCTGATAATACTAGATTATTGTGTCATCTCATCCACTCCGCTCGGTCTATAGATTACCCTATCCTATCTGTTTCCCTAGATGCTGAAAAAGCCTTTGACCGGGTGGAGTGGAAATACTTGTTTAATGTACTCAAACATTTTGGTTTCCCTGAACCTTTCCTACACGTTACACCTATTGTTCTCATTACCAACTGCACGAATTGCAGCTAATGGTGAGCTTTCTGCTCCATTTATATTACACAGAGACACCACACAAGGTTGCCCTATATCTCCTCTACTATTCAATTTGACTCTTGAGCCCCTTTTGGTAGCTATTCAAAATTCAAATGATGCTGTTGGCATTTTCATGGGTAGGGAGGAGTTCAAGCTTTCAGCATATGCTGATGATATAATGTTAAATCCTGCTAAACCACAGACATCTATGAAAGCACTTATTAAGCTAATTTCTCATTTTTCAAGGTTATCTGGCTATAAAATCAATTGGGATAAAACTGAATTGATGCCTTTAAATGATACCTGTAATTCCTTTTACTATTCCAGGTTACCCCCTTAAATGGGTAATCTCCTCTATTAAATATTTGGGTGAGTTTTTTTGATAGGGATCTCCCTACCACCATCAAAATCAACTCTGACTTTATAGCTAAGGTTGAAAGTTCTCTCTCATCTTGGTCCCCCCTCAACTTAACCTGGTGGGACAGACTTGACACTATCAAAATGATGATAGTTCCTAAAATTACATATGCTTTGAGTATGATTCCTCTCCTTTTTCCTATTATTTTTTATAAAAAATTGGAAAAATTACTCTCTGATTTTCTACGGAATTTTAAGTCACCCAGAATTTCCTTTGGTAAGCTAAAATTACCTAAATTGCAGGGAGGGGTAAGATTTCCTGATCTCTTATCTTATCATAAAGCATTTATTATTCATCAAGGATTGGAATGGATTGCCCCCGCTAATATTGCTTTCTCACCTAGATGGTTATTATTGGAGCAATCCATTATAGATCCATTAATACACTCTTACTTAATTGGTATGCATCTTCCTAAATATATTGCTGTTTTCACAGTAGGTCTGCAAGAATAACTCAATGAATAGCTGGGGCAATTTGAATACTGTGCAACAAAGGCTTCAAAAATAACATAAATAATAAAGGGGGAAGGGGCAAACCTTGACGAGAGCCCCATTGTACTGGAAATAAAGACGATTTTACTCCACTGACCAATTTCACAGCTTGGGGCTCCTGATATAAGGTGTGAATGGCTTGGAAGAAAAATCCCTGAAAACCAAACTTCTCTAGGACTCGAAAAAGAAAAAGCCAGGAAACCAAATTAAAGGCCTTTTCAGAGCCAGGGTCTCAATCCCATGTAAATTACAATATTCCCAAGCTGATAAAATCTTTTGAACAATAATACGGAATGGCAACTTTGCACAAAATCTACTTGATCTTGAAGCACCAATCTTGGTAAAAGATGACTGAGGTGCACTGTCAAGATCTTAGCAAGAATTTTATATTCCACATTTAACAGCAATATTAGCTGACAGGTTGTGAAAAGTTCGGATCCTTACCAGGCTTTGGAATGAGAGTGACCAAGGTCCGGTTGACATCATGGGGAAAAGCATCTTGGGCCAAAACTTGGGTAAAATACGACACCAAAACTGGAAAGACCTGAGATTCCAACAATTTAAAAAATTCAATAAATTACCCATAAGGTCCAGCTGACTTGTGCAAGGCCAGGGAATATATGATCACTTGTATTTCAGCATCTAAAATAGGAGCATTAAGCATCTCCAAATCCAATAAGAATTGTGGCAAATCCAGGGATTCCAAGGAAAACCCCCAGAAGAGGCCACCTGTGGAACTGAGTAAAAACGTTGAAAGTGATTTTAAAAACATTGAGCTATGTCCTTTCACTGTATGCAGACCTCCCTCATCATCACAAATAGCAGACACCATTCTAGGGCATAACTAAGACTGAAGAAGCCAAGAGAGTAATGTGCCCGCTCTATCCCATGGACATGTAACTTAAACTTGTAATACGTATCAGCCTTCTTTCTCACTCATGTAGCTTGGTATTTCGCAAAGATTGAATAGCTAACATACTTTACCAATTAACATGTCAGGTCTCGGATATAATTCCTTCATTCTTGAGTCAGGCTCGCCTTCAAATTTAAAATGACCTGATTAAAGCTCTTTACATCTGCATGCTACATAAGTGATGGCATCACCCCTTTAAAACGACTTTTACAGTCTGCCAAAAAAGAAGGGAATCATCCTGGTGTCCAAAAATATGACAGCAATATGAATCCCACTTCTCAAGAAGATATTTCTGAAAATGGATATCCTTATATAAATATTTAGGGAAAAGCCATCTCCGGGTTTATTGGTAATTGGGGGCCACCTGCACATCCACCCACATTAAAGAATGATCAGATATCTTGGGCTCTTCTATGATGGCTTTTTGCACTTGTGCAAATCAATCCGAAGTAACAAATATATAATCCAATCTAGAAGCTACATTATGGGCTCTAGCAAAGTAAGTAAAGTTAACGCCCATGGGGTGAAAGGCCCACCAAGCGTCTACGAGTTCCAGTGACTTTAAAATATGAAACCTCTCATACGTTTGCTACGTTGGGACGATGCAGGGAGTCTGTCCACACTAAGATCCAAAACCATATTAAAGTCCCCATAAACAAAAAGCGCTAAAGTTGCCAGAGACAAACATTTGTTCATTACAGCCAGCAGAAATGTATGTACATGAACAACAGGAGCATAAACAATCATTTCAACATCTTGCCAAAGCAATTGATCTATGACGTGAGTGACCCACTGGATCTAGCAACTGACGCACCACTGTACAGGGAAATGACTTACCAATAAGTATGGCCACTCCAGAACAGAGCTGGAAGTCATTTCCACCACCTCACACACCCAATCACACTTTAGCTTAAGATGTTCCTCTTCTGACAACCAGGTTTCCTGGAGGCAGACCAAATGAATCTTAGCACACCTCAAGGCAGTCAAAATTTTATAGCGCTTCAGGGAAGAACCTACGCCAAAGACATTCCATAATGCTAAACACATATCAGCCATCAAGGTGCAAGAGCAGCTATTTGAATTCATGATGTCAGGGTGTCCAGAGCCCAGCCCCAACTGGACCCCCCCCCCCCCTCCACACACAAGAACCTAGTGTTTACAATGATAAACAGTAACACTACCACACTCATCCCACATAAACACTAATAATGATTTAAAATCACCCCCCCCCCCGTAAAAGCAACCCAGCACACACAAGAGCACTAATCCCCAAACCTCCTACCACCCTCCTACCACCCCCCCCCGGCAATCAAAAACAGAAAAGGCATAGATTACTCGTACTGAAAGTCCCACCCTCCCAGGAAACAAAACCCGCATTCAGACCATACAAATCATATTACACAATAACACTCCTTTCTCTGCAATAGTAAGGAACTGTATCACAATCTAGCAACTCAAATGTAGTAGCAAGCAGTGTACCCCTCTGGAGTTTGACATTGTGGCCTGATCCTCCAAAAGGGCCAAAAAACAGTTAGTTGTCGCCTCGGGAGTGGCAAAATAATGCAGAACACCTTTATGGATGGCCCTAAGATGCTCTGGGAATTGCAGTGCAAAACAGACATTTTTCTCTATCAAGAATTTACAAATGTTCATATATGCACGTCATTTCACAGCTACACCCGAGAATAATCCTGGAATAATAAAATCCGGGAGCCTCGATATTTTAGTTCTTTCATTTGATGATACTGGTGCAATATAAGATCTTTAGGACCAGAATGCATGATGCGAGCTATAAACACATGTGGCCTTCAGTCTCCCAGGGTGCCCTAGCGCAGTCTATGCAAACGTTCCACTCTCAACTCCCCCAATGGATTCTCTGGCAGAGCTACCTTTCTACAAAGGCTTCCAGGAATCCCACAAGTTTGGCCTCCTTAACAATTTCTGGTAAGCCCACAAAGCGGAGATTATTGCGTTGTGATCTATTTTCAAGATCTTTTAACATCACCTCACAAGCCTGCAACATATTATTCAAGGTATGTCCTCCTGAGCTTTCTTGGCAGAGTCCTCCATCGCACTGACATGTATTTCACACTCTGTTATCCTACCATTGTATTCCTTTACAGTTTGTGAGAGTGCAGAAAACTGCTCAGTAAGGCCATCGAATTGAGTCTTTGATGTACTGACCACTGCCTCTGTGATCCGCTGCGTCATATCTGTCTAAGCACCTTGTTGTTCTTCGGGTCCGGGCGCCATCTTGGCTCCATCTGCACTGGCTGTTTTCTTCTCCAGCTCCTTCTTTTTGGATTTACTGGCCATCTCCTGAGGGGATTTTCGCACAAATTTGTCCATAGAGCAGTAGAATACACAGTAAGCACAAATACAGAGGTTTACAGAGAGTATTTGGTCGCTAGGGTCCATTTCCACAGAAGGGACCAAGGAGCTCCAGCAAAACACTGCCTGCTCCTTCAGCACATCAAGTGATCTCTGTAGTGTGGCATTGTAGAAAAGATGTGAAATTAGAATTGAGATATGCAGATCGGGATGTCTCATGTTTCGCTAGTGTTTTAGAACAGAATCTACGTACAGCCTGTTTAAAAATACAAGGAAAAAACAGATGTCTATGCACTAGTTATGGTGAGCGGGAGCATCCATTTTAGAATCATAAGTGTCTAAAATATCAACAGGTCAATATGGGCACATAAAAGTGTATGTCCTGAAATAGCAGCATAAATGTTTATGTGGCAGAGCATAAACATTTATATTAGCCATTTATGAAACAAATGTTTATTTTTCTTAAGCTGTCATGGAGTCCAATATCTCTTGCCGATTTTGCATTTAGGGACGATCACCCCCCAATGCCTCAAGTGGAATGCTGCTCAGTAGAAGCATATTTCTAAAACCTAGATATTCCAGGTAGCAAGTGTAAATCCCAATGTTGATCTTTATGGACCTAGATGTTTATGTTTATTATATGTGACACACCCCACAATCCAAAAAGCAGGGCTCATCAGTGTATACAAGTTAAAAACATAAGCACAAGAAGGAGCTCTACAGTTTCAATAGGACAGAACAGAAATGACACAAACTCGACCTACAGTAGAGCTATCTAAAAGTATGAAATGCATACACAGTAAGTTAAGTGATGTATTTTGGTCTGTTGAAACTTGAAGATTGTGAGTTGACATTTCATATATTACATACACAAGAAGGTTTCTCTGCCAATGACTGAAAATTGACTGGGTTTTCAGCCCGTTATGTTCACTCATGTTTCTTTCCTTCCCCTCTGAATTAATATATTTTGACTAACAATTAGTAACACTGCCACTCACAGAGTGGAATAAAATATTATTGGTGTAGGGTTTACCTGTACACTCTTTACTCCTGAAAATGTCTAAATCAGTTGCACACAAGTGTGTTTTTGTCACTCCACATATTTGTACATGTGGGATAATATTACAACTGATATTTCATGCATGTATACTGGCCTAGTCACTAGAAATAGCCTTTATAAAATGACCCCCTTAGAAGGTATGTTTACAGCGCAAGGTGCCTGGATTAATAAGGCAGGAAGGTGCCTATTTTAGTCTGTTTTCAAAGGAGAAAAACGTCCAAAAAGTGACACAAGTCTGCATTTGGACGTTTATCTCACAAAAACGTCCAAATCAGTATTTTCAAAACCTCTTTTTAGACGTTTTTCTCTGAAGTCCATCAGAAGGACATCTAAATCTCAAGGGGGCATGTTCAAGGCTGGTCTTGGGTGTTCCTAAGACTTAGATGCCTTTCAGCCATAATGGAACAAAACAAAAACGTTCAGGACTAAAACACATGTTTTGAGCTAGACCTGTTTTTATAACAAATAGCTGCAATGGGAATTGAACCCACTACTCCAGGATCAAAGTCCACTGCACTAACCACTAGGTTACTCCTCCACTCTACTCAAAAAGATGCCTTTACTCCCCCAGTGGTCACTAACCCTCTCCCACCCCAAAAAAATGTGAATAAAAATATTACTTGCCAGACTCTGATGTTATACTCAGGACTATTAGAATAGCATTCAGGTCCTTGGAGTAGTCTAGTAGTGGTGCAGTGCACTGCAGACAGCTGGACCCAGGCTTCTACCTCCCCCTACCTGTTACACTTGTGGAGGACACTGTGAGTCCTCCAAAACCCACCAGAAACCCACTGTACCCACATATTGGTGCTCCCTTCATCTGTAAGGGCTCTGTTAGTGGTGTACAGTTGGGGTAGTGGGTTTTGGGGGGGTTCAGCAGACAAGGTAAAGGAGCAATGGTGAGATGTGTACCTGGGGGCATTTTATAAAGTCCATTGCAGTGCCCCCAAGGATGCCTTATTGCTTTCCTGGGATTACATTTTTCCACTATTCTACCTGATGCCAAACTTTCTATTTTTTTTAATAACATCTAAGCCTTGTGTCTATTGTTTATTAGTAGATTTGGGCTTTGAATTCAGATCTATAGATAAAAAGGAACACATCACTTTTAAAGTATGCACACCAGTCCACAAAATCATTCATGGTGAAGCCCCAGCCTACATGTCTGACTTAATAGACCTACCACCCAGAAACGCTAAAAGATCATCCCGAACTTTCCTCAACCTCCACTTCCCTAATTGCAAAGGCATAAAATACAAAGTGCTGCACGCATCAACCTTTTCTTATATGAGCACGCAATTCTGGAATAAACTGCCACGTAACCTGAAGGCGACCTACGAGCTGACCGACTTCCGCAAATTATTGAAGACTTATCTCTTCGAAAAAATCTATTAAAAGGATCAAAACACATGGTCCACTCACGCTGTTAGTAATGCATCAACACATTCTCATCTGTACTCTCATCCCCCATAATTTTAACACACTTAAACCTTAATCTACAGGTAATAATGTTATACCCGAATGTTCTCTTGCTATTGTTATGTAATCCTATCAATGTCTGTTGTTCTTCCATTGTTCCATCGTTCTGCTCCATTGTTTTATTCCCCTTAGCGATACGTAGACTTTGTTCTAACCTAACTCCTCACATGTAACCATAATCGAGTTGTAACAAATTGTATTTCCATCAATACAATGTATTGTAAGCCACACTGAGCCCGCAAATAGGTGGGAAAATGTGGGATACAAATGCAATAAATAAATAAATATCTAAATACCAGAGAGCTATTTTTCCATACTTCATAGGAAGAGTGTACATTCCCTAATTACCTGTGCCAATGCAACTGAAGCTTTTATCTCCTCAGTGCATGTAAATGGTTTCATCCCTGTGTGGATTCTCTGATGCCATGTGAGGCTTTCTTTCCAACCAAAGCGTTTACCACACTCAGGACATGTAAATGGTTTCTCTCCCGTGTGGACTTTCTGATGCGCTTTGATGCTGCTTTCGACTCCTGACTTGTAACTTTTATTTTATCCTTATGTGTCCTTCTGTCTGTCCTTCCCTTATCCTTTTTGGTCCTGTCTGTTTGTCCTGATTTAGATTGTAAGCTCTTTTGAGCAGGGACTGTCTTCTTCATGTTCAATTGTAAAGCGCTGCGTACGACTGGTAGCACTATAGAAGTGATTTATAGTAGTAGTAGTAGTAGTAGAGATTTACATTACAACCAAAGCTTTTATCACATTCTATTGTAGATTTTCTTCTGCATTTTGTACGTTTTGCACCTGGACGTTTTTTTGTTTGAAAATGGGCCAAACAATAAAACGTCCAAATCACAAAATGTTTTTCCAAACAGCATTTTCAAAAGGAAAAGATAGGTCATTTTCTAAAAAAAAAAAAAAAAGTCTTTCTTGTTCTGATTTTGGACGTTTTACAAAAAACATCCAAATTCAGACTTAGATGTCATATCTAAAAATGCCCCTTGTGCATTTGACTTGCCCTAAGTCACAAGAAGCAGCAGTGGGAATTAAACCCATGTTGCCAGGATCAAAGACCGCTGCACTAACTATTAAGCCACTTCTCCTCTGTTTTAGACATTTTGCATTTGGACGTTTTTTGTTCGAAAATGGACCAAAAAAAACATCGAAATCACAAGACGTTCATAGCATTTTCGAACACAAAAGACAGAAGTTTATCTTTTTCGAAAATGACCTTCTTTCCTGTTCAGAATTTGGACGTTCTATCGAAAATGCCCCTCTACATGTCTTTATAAAATACTAGCACAAATCCTACAGATCAAGCCAGACTGATAGCACAGATATTTCACCTGCTCCAGAGCAGGTTTAAATGTATACATGTATAATGCACATGATGGCATGTGTTTTACAAAGCACACACATAAATCCTGAATCTGCCCACACTACACCCAAAGTCTGTCTGATAGAGGTCTATAAAATACTGAATGGAGTAGAACAGGTAGACATGAATCACTTGTTTACTCTTTCCAAAAATACTAGGACTAGGGGGCACAAAATGAAGCTAAGTAGCAAACAAATCAGAGAAAATATTTATTCACTTACAGCTAGATTCAGTAAATTGCACCAAAAAACTCAGAGTGGAAAAAATTATGCGTTGAATGTAATTGGGTACCCACATTTTATAGAACAGAGTCTCTAATCTGTGCCTAACTTAAGGCGCCTGCTGAAACCAGGTGTAAATGCCAGCATCTAAAATAGGCGCAATCAGGTGTATTCTATAAAAATGCCCTGGAAACGTCCCTCTGAAATTACGCGCTATAGGAGTTACTCGCACATCGTTATAGAATAAGATGTGTGTGTAACTCCCAATTAAGGCCAATTAATATCAATAATTGGTTGTTAGCAGCCAATTACTGGTGCTGACTGGTTCATTAATCAATTAAGTTGTGGATGCAAATTGGCTGTGTGTGCTGATTTGCGTGCACAACTTTGGTTGTCATATATAGATTCCAGGGGTTAATGTGCAATTAAGCTCTGGAATTTGTTGCCAGGGAATGTGGTAACATTATTAGCAGGGTTTAAAAAAAGGTTTGGATAGCTTCCTAAAAGAAAAGTCCATAAACCATTATTAAGATGAACTTGGGAAAATCCACTGCTTATTTCTAGGATAAGCAGCATAAAATCTGTTTTACTCTTTTGGGATCTTGCCTGGATTGGCCACTGTTGGAAACAGGATATTGGGCTTGATGGTCCTTCGGTCTGTCCCAGTATGGCAACGTTTATGTTCTTACCTACAAGTACACTGTCCAGCTTATTTTCGAAAGAGAAAGATGCCCATATTTCGAACCAAATCGGGAGATAGGCGTCTTTCTCCCTTGGGTGCCTAAATCGGTATAATCGAAAGCCGATTTTGGGCGGCTTCAACTGCAATCTGTCGCGGAAACGACCAAAGTTGACGGGGGCGTGCTGGAGGTGTGGTGAAGGCGGGACTGGGGCGTGGTTATCGGCCGAGGAGAGACGGGCATCCTCGGCCGATAATCGAAAAAAGAAAGGCGTTTTTAGCGCGAATTTGGGTCACTTTTTTTGGACCCTGTTTTCACGAACAAGTCCCCAAAAAGTGGCCCAACTGCCCAGATGATCACCGGAGGGAATCGGGGATGACCTCCCCGGACTCCCCCAGTGGTCACTAACCCCCTCCCACCAAAAAGAACCCACTTGAAAAACCTTTTTTGCCAGCCTCTATGCCAGCCTCAAATGCTGTACCCACCTCCATGACAGCAGAATGTGTTGTATCCTGTGACAGCCTTTCCCTGGTTCTGATGTGGCTCTCGGGTGAGTGTGACACCTTTTCTGTTATGTGCACTGCAGAGTCACATCAGCAATGCATTATGGTGGGTGTAGGGTATTGGGCTCCGTGATTCCACTAGCTTGTTTTAAATGCTCACGATGTTGGTAGGTGGTAGGCTCTACTCCCATGGTGCTTTTCCCCCTGCCTACTGGGTCAAAGTGTGCCCTGTTTTGTTTCCGGTAGTCCATGAGGTAGTGGTCATTTTTGTAAGCCACTTTTAGATCCCTTTCATGTGTTAGCCACGTTACAGAACCTAGTTCTTACCTTGAATGTTGCTGAAAGAGGGCATTGTTCAGCATTCTGCCAGCTCTGACCTACTGCTAATCTCAGTACCAGGGAGACGCGTTGCCAGTGGGGCACAACCTCTAATCTGCAGTTAACTGTGAGTAAACGTGCTTATTCCAATAAAGGATGTTTTTGGAGTGATTAGTCTTCAGGTGTCAACTGGTGTGCCAAGGTTATACAGCAGCAACAAGTCCTAGAGGCCTGCGTGTATGCAGGTCCCTGGAGCACTTTTAGTGGGTACCGCAGTGCACTTCAGGCAGGTGGACCCAGGCCCATCCCCCTCCCACCTGTAACACTTGTGCTGGTAAAAGGGAGCCCTCCAAAACCCACTGTACCCACCTGTAGGTGCCCCCTTCACCCCTAAGAGCTATGGTAGTGTTGTACATTTTTGGGTAGTGGGTTTTGGGGGAGGGGGGTTGGGGGCTCTGCACCCTTGGTAAGGGAGCTATGCATGTGGGAGCAGTTTCTGAAGTCCACCGCACTGACCTCTAGGGTGCCCAGTTGGTGTCCTGGCATGTCAGGGGGGCCAGTGTACTACGAATCCTGGCCCCTCCCACGACCAAATGGCTTGGATTAGGACGTTTGTGAGCTGGGCATTTTTAGTTTCCATTATCGCTAAAAAAACCAAACACCCAGCTCACAAACGACTAAATCCATGGCACATTTGGTCCTTACAAACCGTATTTTCGAACCGAAAGATGGACGCCCATTTTTTTCAAAAATACGGTCTGGTCCGCCCCTTCACGTACCCGTTTTCGGAAATAGTCGCCCATGGAGATGGGCGTTCGCGTTCGATTATGCCCCTCTGTATGAACTTTTAGGTGTGACCAATTTTTAAAAGAGCACATTTACAATGAAAATGGTTTATAACATTATCCTCCACATCCCAATTTTAGACTAATCAATTTTAGAAAGGAACATCTGTAGCATGTGAAACATGTGCCCTACTTGTCAGATATCTGAACTTAAACTTGGAACATGTGGGAGGAAATATACAGCTATAAATTCTCCACATATTTTTCTGGATGCCACAGTCAAAAGGTTATAATGAAGTAGAACTGTTACAGCTCAAGTTTAAAAGCAGAACCATTTGAAATCAACCAATAATTGCATGAACATATGCAATAAAGTTGATACTGTCAGGTTCATTAAGTTGATGCATCTTCTGAAAAACAAAATATGACAGAATCTTTAATTTTTGATGTGCTTTATGAGAGAAAGTGTTACACTGTTATTTGGAACTCTGCTTGGAATTTAACCATTTTCAAGTCAGTCAATAATTAGAAAGATAAAATCCATCATTTTACTGACACCTACTCCTGCCAGGAAAGATGGCCTATTTGAAATGTGCTCGCACATATCCTTGTCAATCAGGAGCTGTCACAGCAAATTATTTCATTTTGCAGATCACACAGCAGATAGCAGACAACTCTTCCAATTTAAATTTAGGTATCAAGAACTTTCTTCAGGTATTACATTTTTTCTGTAATCGCATCCTTTCAGCCCAGATATACAGAGTGTGGCGAAAACAGAAGAGAAAAATTGTACAGCAAACTAAGTTAAGCAGAAAGAATACAGCTTTGAAGCTGGGCACTTATAGTAGAGGAAAGGCATCATTAAAATTTGCAGTAGCGTAAGCCAAACCATGGGGTTCTACTACTCAGCTGCGTTACTCAACTAGCCTGGATTTTTACCTTACAGTAGGCATTAGTGTGAACCAGCGATAACAGCTACCACACATTAAAACAATCACTAGCTGCTTCATACGTGTAGGGTTGGGTCATGGGCAGTAAAAGGGCAGTGACAGATGATGGTCAGTCATGAAAACTAGTGTGTGGGTCAGTGCTGCAAAACTAGCTCTCATGACGACTGCAGTTAACAACACCTCAAGTGGTGGAGTTAAGTGCAGATGTGCTACCAGCAGTCCAATAGTGCAGCCACTGCCAAAAGTTTTTTTTTTTAAGCCATAGTGGCTGCTGCATTCCCTCCTGATCCCCCACCTGTTTCCCCCCCTCACTCAATTCCTCCCTAGCACTTCCATCCCCCCTGCCCTAGATGGTTCACCCCTACCAAGCACAAACCCCCTCACTGGCATAACCTGACTCTCCCCAGAACTCACCCGGGGGTTCCCAGGTAGTTTACCTGCACAAGACAGGAGCATTCCCCCTAGGCTTCCTCTCTGTATCGCTCCGGGTTTCAAAATGGCCATCCTGACTCCTAGTGGTAGTCTCATGGTACTGCTATCCAAATAAATGCTTATGAATATTGACCCAACAAAGTTTTAAATTGGCTCTTCTTGAGGTGAAGCTAACTGCATAGCATTATATGCAGCATTAGCAGTTAACATGGGGACCTCCACTTAACTGCAAATGCAGTCCTTATCCATTCCGTGCCTATTCCCTACCCAGAAACAAAAATTTCCACATTAGCAGTTTGAAACAGCAATTATGCAAAAAAAAAAAAAGATAGATAGATAGATATTTAGATAGATAGATGTTACAAGGCGGTGGCCATAGCCAGAAGGATACTAGGCTCTATAGATAGAGGTGTAACTAGCAGAAGAAAGGAGGTGCTGATGCCCTTGTACAAGTCGTTGGTGAGGCTCCACCTGGAGTACTGTGTTCAGTTTTGGAGGCCGTATCTTGCTAAAGATGTATGAAGACTCAAAGCGGTCCAGAGGAAAGACAAGAATGATATGGGGCTTGCGCCAAAAGACATATGAGAAGAGATTGGAAGACTTGAATATGTATACCCTAGAGGCGAGAAAGAACAAGGGAGATATGATACAGATGTTTAAATACTTGAAAGGTACTGATATAGAAACAAATATTTACCAGAGAAGGGAAAGTGGTAAAACTAGAGGACATGAATTGAGGTTGCGGGGTGGTAGACTTAAATGTCAAGAGAAATTCTTTGTACCGCATATGGCGATCCAGTTTAGGTTGGGCTGGAGAGAGCTTTGACGGAAACTCCTGTGGTTTGGAACGTGAGGACAGTGCCGGGCAGACTTTTGCAGTCTTTGTCCTGCAAATGACAAGACGGATTTGGATAGGCTGGAGTGGGCTTTGACGGCAATTCCAGTAGTTGAAACATAAGGATAGAGCCGAGCGGACTTCTATGGTCTATGTCTCAGAAACACCAAAAAAAAGACCATGATCATGTAAACAATATCACATTCATTGTTGATTTAAATCTTGAAATGATAATGAATGTGATTGTTGGGCAAATTGGATGGGCCATTCAGATCTTTATCTGCTGTCACTTACTATGTTACTATATAGCTAAATGGGCTATATTCTATACATGGCGCCTTACAAATCGTCGCTCAAGAAAATACACCTAGGCGTATTCTATAAAACTGCGCCTAAATTTAGGCGCAGTTTCTAAAATATGCCTAGTGCCCATCCATGTAACTAAATTAAGTAGTGGGCAATTAAGCCAAGTAAGGCACAGAGTGGGTATATTCTATAACAGAGTGCATAGTTTTAGAAGCGCCTATGACCTGCCCATTCCACGCCAATGGCCACATAATCTACATCTTAGAATTTATGCACATCACTTTACAGAATATGCTTAGAAAGTTGTGCGCATAAATTCTAATTAATGCCAATTAGTGTCAACAATTGCTTGTTAAGTGGCAATTATTAGCACTGATTGACTTGTTAAAATAATTAAGTTATGGCATTTGTACCAGCAAAGAGAAGGAACAAGCAGTTAGTTGACATATACCTGTCCTAGATCAGGTGTAAAAGCCAACATTTAGGTTTTCCAGGTATAAAATTGGAGATACACATACTTTTCTGGCCCACCAAAAATACTCCTCCAAGAAGCCCCATTTGAAACTTGTGTATGTAGCTTTCTAAGAGGCCTTTTACCGCCGTTTGGTATAAGGGCCCCTAAAATAGCTATTTACACATCCATTTCCATTTGAGTCTTCTAAAATGACCTCATAAACATAGCAGTTACAGCACACTGCATTTAAATTTCCTGCAGAGATGGTTTATCTGAAAATTTTAAACAACTTGAAAGAGGTCTCTAAAATCAAAATGTGAAGAAAGTACAGTACAGGCTATACTGAACTAAGTGGTTAAGAACAGATCTGCTCGTGACATTTGAGTATATTATACTCCTTTTAGTTCTTTTACATAAGTGTATTCCAAAAAAAGAGAATCAAGCCCAGCAATATTTATATGTAGCCTTTTAATGGACACAGTATGTTAGCCTAAGCTCAAGCTCACCTACTATTTCTTTTCTCTAAAGGCAAGACACATCTGCCACCTGCTCTAGTCTGTGTCCCAGTAACAACTGTCGAGAAGCACAAAGATTGATTATCAGTCAGAAATCATTGCACAAGACCAGATTTTGGTAGGTTAAGCTTGCTGATCCAGCAAGAGAGGGTATGAAATGTTCAGCAACGTGTGCCAAGATTGTGGTGCTCAAAGAGCATCAGTGCATGTGGCAGTGAAACACTGCCAAACACATGCAGATAAAGCACAGACTAGGAGTCAGAGACAGAGGACTAAGAAATTAGTTTTAAAACCTTCTCTAATCTCCAAAAATGTGACAGAAAAATAAAAATGTATTTTTTTTCTATCCGGAATCAAACAAGAAAACATTGAGATCAGACTTCAGGAGTGCATGTGTATTTGCCAGAATGTACTGTGGGAGAAGCCGTTTTACAACTAAATTTCTAGAAAGACACAAAATCCAAGCTAGCTGAATTTTTAGGGAAGGGACGGGAACATCCTGGACTATGAGAGAAGAGAGGGGACAATAGGAGATGCTGGACTATGAGGGAGATTAGGAAAAGGAACAACCTGGATTATGGGGAGTATTAAAGGGGAGAACAGGAGATGCTGGATTATGAAGGAAATTAGGGAAGGGAACATCATGGACTATGGGAGAAATAAGAGAGGAGAATAGGAGATATTGGACTATGAAGGAAATTAGGGAAGGTAAGGAAAGGAAACATCCTGGACTATGGTGGGGGGGTTATTAGAGGGGGGAATGAGAGATGCTGAACTATGAGGGAGATTAGGGAACAGAAGGAAACATCCTGAACTATGAAGAGTATTAGAGGGGGGATTTGAGATGCTGGACTATGGAGAAGATTAGGGAAGGGAATGGAAAGGGTATGATACATACCTGTAGCAGTTGTTCTCCGAGGACAGCAGGCTGATTGTTCTCACGACTGGGTTGACGTCCGCGGCAGCCCCCACCAACCGGAAGAAGCTTCGCGGGACGGTCGGCACGCAGGGCACGCCCACCGCGCATGCGCGGCCGTCTTCCCGCCCGTGCGCGACCGCTCCCGCCAGTTGAATGACTAGCAAAAGATGAAACACACAACTCCAAAGGGGAGGAGGGAGGGTAGGTGAGAACAATCAGCCTGCTGTCCTCGGAGAACAACTGCTACAGGTATGTATCATACCCTTTCTCCGAGGACAAGCAGGCTGCTTGTTCTCACGACTGGGGTATCCCTAGCTCTCAGGCTCACTCAAAACAAGAACCCAGGTCAATTGAACCTCGCAACGGCGAGGGAACAACAGAAATTGACCTACGAAGAACAACTAACTGAGAGTGCAGCCTGACCAGAATAAATTCGGGTCCTGGAGGGTGGAGTTGGATTTACACCCCAAACAGATTCTGCAGCACCGACTGCCCGAACCGACTGTCGCGTCGGGTATCCTGCTGGAGGCAGTAATGAGATGTGAATGTGTGGACAGATGACCACGTCGCAGCCTTGCAGATCTCTTCAATAGTGGCTGACTTCAAGTGGGCCACCGACGCTGCCATGGCTCTGACACTATGAGCCGTGACATGACCCTCAAGAGTCAGCCCAGCCTGGGCGTAAGTGAAGGAAATGCAGTCTGCTAGCCAATTGGAGATGGTGCGTTTCCCGACAGCGACCCCTAGCCTGTTAGGGTCGAAAGAAATAAACAATTGGGCGGACTGTCTGTTGGGCTGTGTCCGCTCCAAGTAGAAGGCCAATGCTCTCTTGCAGTCCAATGTGTGCAACTGACGTTCAGCAGGGCGGGTATGCGGCCTGGGGAAGAATGTTGGCAGGACAATTGACTGGTTAAGATGGAACTCCGACACCACCTTCGGCAGGAACTTTGGGTGGGTGCGGAGCACTACTCTGTTGTGATGAAATTTGGTATATGGAGCATGAGCTACCAGGGCTTGAAGCTCACTGACCCTACGAGCTGAAGTAACTGCCACCAAGAAAATGACCTTCCAGGTCAAGTACTTCAGATGGCAGGTATTCAGTGGCTCAAAAGGAGGTTTCATCAGCTGGGTGAGGACGACGTTGAGATCCCATGACACAGTAGGAGGCTTGATAGGGGGCTTTGACAAAAGCAAACCTCTCATGAATCGAACGACTAAAGGCTCTCCAGAGATGGCTTTACCTTCCACACGATAATGGTAAGCACTAATCGCACTAAGGTGATTCCTTACTGAGTTGGTCTTGAGGCCAGACTCTGATAAGTGCAGAAGGTATTCAAGCAGGTTCTGTGCAGGGCAAGAACGAGGTTCTAGGGCCTTGCTCTCACACCAAACGACAAACCTCCTCCACTTGAAAAAGTAACTCTTTTTAGTGGAATCCTTCCTAGAGGCAAGCAAGACCCGGGAGACACCCTCAGACAGACCCAACGCAGCGAAGTCTACGCCCTCAACATCCAGGCCGTGAGAGCCAGGGATTGAAGGTTGGGGTGCAGCAACGCTCCGTCGTTCTGCGAAATGAGAGTCGGAAAACACTCCAATCTCCACGGTTCTTCGGAGGACAACTCCAGAAGAAGAGGGAACCAGATCTGACGGGGCCAAAAGGGCGCTATCAGAATCATGGTGCCGCGGTCTTGCTTGAGCTTCAGTAAGGTCTTCCCCACCAAAGGTATGGGAGGATAAGCATACAGGAGGCCGGTCCCCCAATGAAGGAGAAAGGCATCTGACGCTAGCCTGCCGTGTGTCTGAAGCCTGGAACAGAACAGAGGCAGCTTGTGGTTGGTCTGAGAGGCGAAAAGATCCACCGAGGGGGTGCCCCACTCTCGGAAGATCTTGCGTACCACTCTGGAATGGAGCGACCACTCGTGCGGTTGCATGACTCTGCTCAGTCTGTCGGCCAGACTGTTGTTTACGCCTGCCAGGTACGTGGCTTGGAGAAGCATGCCGAACCGACACGCCCAACGCCACATACCGACGGCTTCCTGACACAGGGGGCGAGATCCGGTGCCCCCCTGCTTGTTGACGTAATACATTGCAACCTGATTGTCTGTCCGAATTTGGATAATTTGGCAGGACAGCCGATCTCTGAAAGCCTTCAGTGCGTTCCAGATCGCTCGGAGCTCCAGGAGGTTGATCTGCAGATCCTTTTCCTGGAGGGACCACAGACCCTGGGTGTGAAGCCCATCGACATGGGCTCCCCACCCCAGGCGGGATGCATCCGTCGTCAGCACTTTCGTGGGCTGCGGAATTTGGAATGGACGTCCCAGGGTCAAATTGGTCCGTATGGTCCACCAGAGCAGTGAAGTGCGGCAACTGGTGGAGAGGCGGATGACATCCTCTAGATTCCCGGTGGCTTGGAACCACTGGGAAGCTAGGGTCCATTGAGCAGATCTCATGTGAAGACGAGCCATGGGAGTCACATGAACTGTGGAGGCCATATGACCCAGAAGTCTCAACATCTGCCGAGCTGTGATCTGCTGAGACGCTCTGGTCTGCGAAGCCAGGGCCAAGAGATTGGTGGCCCTCGCTTCGGGAAGGTAGGCCTGAACCGTCTGGGAATTCAGCAGCGCTCCTATGAATTCCAGAGACTGAGTTGGCTGGAGATGGGACTTTGGGTAATTTATCACAAACCCCAGCAGCTCCAGAAGTTGAATAGTGCACTGCATGGACCGGAGGGCTCCTGCCTCCGAGGTGTTCTTGACCAGCCAATCGTCGAGATATGGGAACACGTGCACTCCCAGCTTGCGTAGGTAGGCCGCTACCACCACGAGGCACTTTGTAAACACTCGTGGGGCAGAGGCGAGCCCAAAGGGCAGCACACAATACTGAAAGTGCCGTGCGCCCAGGCGGAATCTGAGATACTGTCTGTGAGCTGGCAGTATCGAGATGTGAGTGTATGCGTCCTTTAAATCCAGGGAACATAGCCAATCGTTTTTCTGAATCAGTGGCAGAAGGGTGCCCAAGGAAAGCATCCTGAACTTTTCTTTGACCAGGAATTTGTTCAGGCCTCTCAGGTCTAGGATGGGACGCATCCCCCCTGTTTTCTTTTCCACAAGGAAGTACCTGGAATAGAATCCCTGCCCTTCCTGCCCGGGTGGTACGGGCTCGACCGCATTGGCGCTGAGAAGGGCGGAGAGTTCCTCTGCAAGTACCTGCTTGTGATGGGAGCTGAAAGACTGAGCTCCCGGAGGACAATTTGGAGGCAGGGAGGTCAAATTCAGGGCGTATCCGCACCGCACTATTTGGAGAACCCACTGGTCGGAGGTTATGAGAGGCCACCTTTGGTGAAAGAATTTTAACCTCCCTCCGACCGGCAGGTCGTCCGGTACGGACACTTGTAGGGCGGCTATGTTCCCGTGGATCCAGTCAAAAGCCCGTCCCCGGCTTTTGCTGTGGAGGCGCAGGGGGCTGCTTAGGCGCACGCTGTTGACGGGAACGAGCGCGCTGGGGCTGTCCCTGTGCCTGACGAGGCCTTCGGGCCGGCTGGTTGTACCTACGCTTCGCAAAAGAATAGGGTGCAGCCTGCCGAGCCCGGGAAAAAACGCCCGCCCGCGGGGGCGGGTGCTGAAGGCGCCCGGTGGGAGAGCTTGTCGAGAGCGGTTTCCCGCTGATGCAGTTGGTCAACCATCTGCTCGACCTTCTCGCCAAAAATATTATCCCCCCGGCAAGGGACGTCAGCCAGTCTCTGCTGGGTGCGGTTGTCCAGGTCAGAGGCACGCAGCCATGAGAGCCTGCGCATCACTATACCTTGGGCCGCAGCACGAGATGCCACGTCACAGGTGTCAAAAATCCCCCTGGACAGGAACTTTCTGCACGCCTTCAGCTGCCTGACCACCTCCTGATATGGCCTGGACTGCTCCGGCGGGAGCTTATCGACCAGGTCCGCCAGCTGTTGCACATTGGTCCGCATGTGGATGCTCATATAGAGCAGGTAAGATTGGATGCGGGTCACGAGCATGGAGGATTGGTAGGCCTTCCTCCCAAATGAGTCCAGAGTGCGAGACTCCCGCCCCGGGGGCGCCGAGGCGGTATCCCTCGAACTCCGTGCCCTCTTGAGAGCAGAATCCACGACCGCTGAGTCATGGGGCAACTGGGGCCGCATGAGCTCTGGGTCAGAGTGGATCCTGTACTGGGACTCTGCTTTCTTGGGAATGGTGGGGTTAGTTAGTGGTCGCACCCAGTTCCGAAGCAGCGTCTCCTTCAGGACATTGTGCAGCGGTACCGTGGAGGACTCTCTAGGTGGTGATGGATAGTCGAGGACCTCGAGCATCTCGGCCCTCGGCTCTTCCACAGAGACCACGGGAAAGGGAATGCTTATAGACATATCCCGCACAAAGGAGGCAAAGGAGAGACTCTCAGGAGGTGAGAGCTTCCTCTCCGGTGACGGCGTGGGGTCCGAGGGAAGGCCCGTAGACTCCTCTGAGGAGAAATATCTCGGGTCCTCCTCTTCCCCCCACGAGTCCTCATCCTCGGTATCGGACATTAGCTCATGTAGCTGAGTCCGGTACCGGGCCCGGCTCGACGTCGAGGCACCGAGGTCTCGGTGTCGTCGAGCGGTGGACTCCCGCGCCGGCGGGGACGGAGCTCCCTCCATCGACGTCGACGGGGACTCCACCTGCGTGGCGGTCGAGACCGGCACCGCAAGCGGCGGCGGTGTCGACAGCCCCGGCGCCGGGCTAGAGCTCGCCGGCGCCACAGTCATCGGCGCCGGGGGCGCAAGCACCCCCGACGCCGGCACAGCCTGGCGCATCAGCCCTTCCAGGATCCCCGGAAGGATGGCTCTGAGGCACTCGTCCAGGGCCGCTGTCGGGAAAGGCGGTGGGGCCGGTAAGGGTGCCGGTGCCAGAAGCTGCTGGGGGCCAGGAGACGGCACCGAGGTGCCGGAACCCCGACGCGTCGGTACCTCCACCACCGACGGAGATCTCTCCTCTCTGCGATGACGCTTCGGCGTCGACTCCTCTTCAGGGTGCACCGAGGGCTCCCGGTGACGGCGCTTCTTATCTTTTTTCCGGTGCACGTCACCGGCGCCGGAGGGCATGGAGGAGGAGGAGGTCGATCCCCCTCGGTCTCGAGGTACCGGGTCCGACAGGGTTCGGTCCCGTGGCTCACGAGCTGAGGGAGTGACCGGGGCCGACTGCCCACGCGGCCTCTCAACCCCACTCTCACCGGCGGACCGGCGGGCCGACGGGACCTGTTCTCCTGGGGTCGCTGCCATCGGTGCCGATGTCTCGGGCATCGATACCGGTACCGAAGACCCGGCCTTCGATACCGATGCCGTCGAGGTCGACGTCGAGGGGCCGGCGCAAGTTCCAAAAAGACGGTCCCGCAGAACTTGCCTCGCAACCTGAGTCCGTTTCCGGAGACCGAGACACAGCGCGCACGACTTGAGATTGTGCTCCGGCCCGAGGCACTGGAGGCACCAAGCGTGGGTGTCGGTCTGCGAGATCGGCCGGCCGCAGCGACCACACTTTTTAAATCCACTCGGGACCTTCGAGGACATCGACGGAAAAATCGCGTCGGCGAAGTCAAAGTCGGCAATGGTGGCTAAAATCACACCACGAAAAACTAGCCGACCGAGCGGCCACTAGGCCGCAACGAGGCGTCCCCGCTGGAAGCGAGGGAAAAGGGGAGCGCGTGCTCCACACGCGCGAAAATCTTTTTTTTTTTTTTTAACAATACAAAGAAAGAAAAGAAAGAGGAACCGAACGGGAATCCAAAGCAACGATCCGCGTAAACGCGGTCGAAAAATCCGGCGGCTGAACGGAGAGAGAGGCAATTGCACAACTCTCTCCAGTCGCGGAAAAAAAGTAACTGGCGGGAGCGGTCGCGCACGGGCGGGAAGACGGCCGCGCATGCGCGGTGGGCGTGCCCTGCGTGCCGACCGTCCCGCGAAGCTTCTTCCGGTTGGTGGGGGCTGCCGCGGACGTCAACCCAGTCGTGAGAACAAGCAGCCTGCTTGTCCTCGGAGAATATAAGAGTAGACGCTGGGCTATGGGTGAGAGGGTAGGGAATGCCTTCAACTATGGGGGAAATCAGCGAAGGAAATGAAAGATACTGGACTATGGGGGGATGGAAGAGAAGGGAAGAAGATATGTTGAATTAGAGGAAGAAGGCCTACCCAGATTAGGCTCAGGCCCACCCAGCAGTGGGTGTTTCTAGACAGTGTCAGCAAACAGGCTGGACTTCCACTGTCCTAAGCCGCTCTCTTCTAATGGGGCCCATGCAGCAACTTTTCTTCATTCCTACCTGCACTGGCCTAACCCATCCCACAACTCTCCTTGCTTCAGTGGGTCCCTGGCAGTGGCAGCGATTCCTATACGCTGCCTGCCACTAACCCGGAAGTCTCTCCTCTACCACACCTTCCTGTTTCTCTGCCTGGGTGGGACACAACAGAAGGGCGGCTTCTGCGTTAGCGGCAGGCAGCATATATGAATTGCTGCCGCACTGAAGGAAAGAGAGTGGGGTGGGTGGGTGAGGTGAGGGAAGGAACAAAGACGATATGCTGTACGTGGGGGGGGGGGGGGAAGAGAGGGGGGAGAGAATTGCTGCACAGAGGGGGGCGAGAGAGGGAAAGAGATTTGCTACACAGAGGGTGGCGAGAGAGGGAAGGAGACTTGCTACACAGGGGAGGGACGAGAGAGGAAAGGAGAGTTGCTGCATGGGGGGCTGAGAGGGAAGATTTGCTGCATGGGGTGAGAGAGGGAAGGAGAGTTGCTGCATGTGGAGGGCAAGAGAAGGAAGGAGAGATGCTGCATGGGGGGGGCAAGAGAAGGAAGGAGAGATGCTGCATGGGGGGCAAGAGAGGGAAGGAAAAGATGCTACATGAGGGGGGGGGGCGAGGAAGAGAGGGGGGCAGGGTGTGAGAGAAGGAAATATATTAGGCATGATGGTAGAGGGGAAGAAGGGAGAGATGCTGGACCCGGGGCACAAGGGAGGGAGGTAGAAAGAGATTGTGGACAATAGGGTGGAGGGGGGAGAGGCAAGAGAGGAAAAATTGTAGAATATGGCGTGGAGGGGAGGAAGGGAGAGATGAAGCAAAGGGGTGGAGAGGGGTGAGAAAGAGAGGAAGAGATACTGCATGGAGAGGAGAGATGAGTGAGAGAGGGAGAGATGGTGCATGGGGGAGAGAGAGAGAAATATGTGGCATGATGGTGGAGGGGAGGAAGGGAGAGATGTTGGACCTGGGGCACAAGGGAGGGAGAGAGAGATGTTGGCCAATGGGAGAGAGGGAGGGATACTGGACAAGGAGAGGAATGAGAGGGAGGGAGAGATACACAGGAGGAGGAGAGGGGAGAAAAAGGGAGATGTTGGATCCAGGAGCAGAAGGGAGAAAGAGGGAGATGTTGGATCCAGGAGCAGAAGGGAGTGATGGAGAGATGCCGGACAATGGGAGTGAGGGAAGAGATAGAGAAATGTTGTATCACAGGGAAGAGTGCAGAAGGGTGGAGAGAGGAAGATGCTGAAAATGGTGGAACCATGTAAGAGAAGCCAGGAAGGGGAGGATGGGGGTGGCAAGGAAATGACAGGATAGTGTTTACAGAGGGTAGAAATATGGTAATGGGAATGGAGGGCTAAGGAAGGAGTGAGATGGGGAATGGGACAGCTAGTAGATGTGAGAAAATGGAGATCTTATAGGTAGTTGAAAAGTAAAGAGTAGGAGAAGGGTGAGAAAGAGAGTGAAATTTAAATTGACAGGCAAAAAATAAAAGAGAGGAAAGAGCTAAAAAGGAACCATCAATATGACAGAGGCAAGTGTAGTCAGGGAATAGACAGAAGAGAGGAGAAAAGACAAATGGACAGCAGACACTTGAAAGAGAATAAGCAGATGACAGACAGGAAAGAAGAAAAGAAAAACTGAATCCAACATGACGGAAAAATAAAATGCCCCAACAACAAAGGTAGAAAAAAGTATTTTATTTTGAATATTTTAAATGGAATATGTTAGCTGTGGAAGATAAGCATAGCAAATGTCTTGTATTGTGCTCTGTAGAAAAGGAAATAATTTCTTTGTCTAAATATTTGTATTTCTAATTTATGACCTCTTGTTCTATATTTGGTGAGAGGTCTGTAGGTGTGATAGAAGCTCCCATTCCTAATCCCCTTTCCTCCCTGCCTCCGCTCTAATTTCCTCACCTTCCACTACTATCACACCTACAGACCTCTCACCAAATACAGAACAAGGGGTCATAAATTAGAAATACAAATATTTAGACAAAGAAATTATTTCCTTTTCTACAGAGCATGTTGTTGGGGCATTTTCTTTTTTTGACCTGGGCTCTAGCATGTCTAACACCAGTCCTGACCCTTGCTGTACAGCTGGTGGAGATCCAGAATGGCCAGAACTCTCTTCTACCAAGCTCTGCAGTCAGCGACAGCATCTTTGAGCCACCAACAACTAAGCATGCATGGGGTGCTGGCATTAGTGGCTTAGGGGCGTTGCTGCTGCCTGCCAAGCTTGGTGAAAGGGAGTTCTGGCTACCTTCAGAAAATGTCTAGCTGACAATAGCTAAAGTATTTATATATTGAGTTGGGGATAGGGCAGGACAGAGAAAATTTTGTGCTCATCCACTTTGGGCTCAGACCTATCCAAAATTGGCTGTCTGGCTATGCCACTGCTATGTGAGGATTCTATAACACAACATGGGCATCTAGACTCTATGATAAAATAAACTCCTACTGAATGGCCAGAGTACTAAATTATAGAATCATCTCCATAGTGCTTAAATTCTCCAAGGCTTCTCTGTCAGACCAGCGCACATTCGCTATAAGCTGAAAGGATTATTTCAAATGTTCATATGTGCAATTACAGTACTTTAAAAACGGTGTAACATATATTCAAATAATGCAGCTCAGAAATAATACACTAATTGCTGGTCACTTTACATCAAGGTTTTGATCATTTTTAAGAAAACTGAGAAATATTCCATAAGTACCTGTAACTGTTGTGAGCAAACACAATGCTAAATTAAATTGTCATATGTTTCTGCTCTAATTTTTGAAAATTTACATTTTAATGCTGTTATAATTTATATTAAAAATATCTTGTCCCGTTATGTTTACATACTACCATAAGCAACATTTTCGGGTGCCTAGATTTTAAAAGTTAACTATTGTGCTTATATCAACATAACTGTCTCTTTGATTACAAAAGTATCCAGATTAAAAATCCAATAGCTTTCCAGTGCAAAATGATTTGCAATAACCAGATGTGATCAGTAATCCCAAGCTTGTTCTATAAACACCCTAAATTATTCTTAATGTTAGTGTTATGATTCTTCAGAGAGGTCTAAATTAATAAATGCCCTTTCTCCCTCTAAGGGGTTTTTATTTCTCTTGAAACACACCTAATGAATTGTGTCTGTTAGGTGTCACTGAAACTAAACAGTAAATGTAATAATCTCAGCTTTAATTTATGATATTTTCACCATTTAACCTCCTGCAGGCTCCCTAATGTCTGTTCCAATCTATATTAAATTAAGCACCAATGCTAATGAAGGCCAATGAATGTGAGTGTCAGTAGATTTTTCTTTCATTAAGCACATTATCCTCTTACTGAGCTGTAAATGGGTAAACATTAGTTTTGTTAAACCATGCAAAAAAGACAGGGTGAAAATCATTTTTAATTGAAACCCTACTGTCATTTCCTGTTTTTTACCTTTAATTTTTTTGAATGGATCTAAAAAAGGCTCTCCAGTGGAAACATAAATGTCGGCATCATGGGGTATGTCTTTAGGTTCTAATGCTTCAGTGCCATCTGCCAGGAAGACTCGCTTTGCAGCCCTGTGTAGCTTCAGCTTCTCCGTACAATTCTCCAGCAGCTCAAATAGGAGGTAAGAAAATTATCATGAGAAAAAGTACAGCAACAAAGGGATGGACTTTTTTTTTTTTGCTCTTTTAAAGGGCTATTTGTGTTTAAAGCAACTCAGTGACTCATTTAACGTAAATCTGTAGTGTAGTCACTTCTAAATGAAGATGTGACTGACACCCAAGAAGATAACCTATTAGGAAAGCTAATTGAGTAACGTCTTGTATTCACTCCTCATCCTAGCCTTGGGCTGAATATTTGCAAGCAATTAAATCAGCAATCTGCTGTACATCATAGCTTCAGAATTTAAAACTGCAGAAAAATATGGGTTGCTACAATTCCAAAACCAAATACTGAAAAACCACACACCAGCTTAGCATCAGTTCTGGAAGGAAAATAAGATAATGTATTCGAGAGAACTACCGAAACACAGCATGAAAACAACTGAAAATGAGCATTAAAATCTAGGAGGAGTTTTTATTTACCACTTTCATTGTTGGGGCAGCAACTTTAGTAAAGACACTTCTTGATCCATTTTTATAAGCTGTTACTCTGCTCGCACAGCTCTGCCGCTTACAAACTGGAGCCACATGGGTTTTAAAGGAAAATAAGATAATGTATTCGAGAGAACTACCGAAACACAGCATGAAAACAACTGAAAATGAGCATTAAAATCTAGGAGGAGTTTTTATTTACCACTTTCATTGTTGGGGCAGCAACTTTAGTAAAGACACTTCTTGATCCATTTTTATAAGCTGTTACTCTGCTCGCACAGCTCTGCCGCTTACAAACTGGAGCCACATGGGTTTTAAAGGAAAATCTGTGACATATACCAGAGAATCCTGTTACTTTTTGTCTTTTGAAATACATTTCTGTAGTGAACAGCACAATATATTTATGGACTATTCACGTGCCTTTTATATATTACAAAGTGTAATTTCAAATACAACTTTTTATATTTATTAATTTATTTGGTAATTTGATATACTGCCATTTGAACAAATATGACATTAAAGCCATATGGTGGATCCTTTAAAAAACTATTATGGGTCCTTTTACTAAATCGCACCAAAATCTGGGCTTAAGGTGCTATAAGACAGGATTTTATCTCATGTTAAGCCCAGATATAATGCGCTACCTTTTGTGGGCGTTCCTTATATTTTTTATTGCAGGTTGCTAACTATGGTTTATTTAGGTGGGGAGGGGGATTTTGAAAGTATATCCAAGTCAGAAGAGATGTTCAGCTTATAATGTTCAAAACAGATGGCCAATACACATGTATTTTACAATAGGAAATATGTCAGGATTTCCTGTTCAAAAATATGTGAGATGGACATCCATATCCTGTTCATGCTGGACATCTCTAGCACACGAATGTCCATCTCTACGTCTTGCCCCATCCTTGGCCACCTTTAAATCTAGACTGAAAGCCCACCTCTTTAACATTGCTTTTGACTCGTAACCACTTGTAACCACTCGCCTCCACCTACCCTCCTCTCCTCCTTCCTGTACACATTAATTGATTTGATTACTTTATTTTTTGTCTATTCGATTGTAAACTCTTTGAGCAGGGACTGTCTTTCTTCTATGTTTGTGCAGCACTGCGTACGCCTTGTAGCGCTATAGAAATGCTAAATAGTAGTAGTAGTAATAGTATTTTCAAACAGGAAACCTCTACGTATTTCCTGTTCAAAAATAAACATGAGATGGACTTCCATTTGGGATGTTCTGATGTGGACACCCTTATTTTGACTTGGACATTCTTTCAAAAATGCCCCTGTAGATGCAGCTCAGGGGGGAGGAGAAGACATCTTGACTGGTAAATTGAATAAGTCAGCAATACTTGGGTTGATATATGGTTATAACCAAGACTCCATTATGTTAAATTGCCTATATGTAGTTGGCATGGTGGAGACTTATCACTGTTTAAGCAGGGTGGCTATGGCCCGCACAGAGTAGCGGGAGGAGCTCCGATCACCTTGCTGGGCAAACTGGATGAACTGTGCGGGTCTTTATCTGCCGTCATTTGCTGTGTTACTGTGTGTGAAACAAACATCAGCACACAGATGCCATAGGATGTCCAATGTTCTGCACATGCTATTACATGTGCACATACACATGAACACTGATGTTGCAAGCACTAGGACACTCACAAAATGGCTGCAATTATTTTCCTCCTTAACTTCAGAGCTGCAGACTCCCTGATTCCGGCCAGGCTGTACCTGCCATTGGAATGCAGTTGTTCCCTGCACCTGGTCTGAGGAGGGAACATGTTAGAATAAGGAAGGCCTAGGACAGGCTGAGGACCATATTCAATGGGGAAGCATCATTCCCCAGAGTTGTAAGTTGCAACAGAGGGCTGGGAGGAGCGCACTAGCTACAATATGCAAGGGAAATAGATGTGTCTGGAACTGAATCCATGGAAAACATTGGTACACATGAGTTTGATTGACAGATTGGCCAGAGACATATCACAAGCACATATAGTACTCAGAGCAGCATAAGACGTCACAAATCCAGGCCAAGGTATCTGCCTGCCTGTCTGACATTGCTGCCTGGATGTCTCACCGCCACCTGAAACTTAATATGTCCAAAACTAAGCTCCTTATCTTCCCACCTAAACCAACCTCTCCCCCTTCCCCCATTCTCTATTTCTGTGGACAACACGCTCATTCTCCCTGTCTCATCTGCTTATAACCTTGGGGTCATCTTCGACTCCTCCCTCTCGTTCTCTGCACATATTCAGCAGATTACTAAAACCTATCGTTTCTTCCTCTATAATATCACCAAAATTCGCCCTTTCCTTTCTCAGCACGCTACCAGAACCCTCATCCACACTCTCATCACCTCTTGCTTAGACTACTGCAAGTTGCTTCTCACAAGTCTTCCACTCAGCCATCTCTCTCCTCTTCAATCTGTTCAAAATTCTGCTGCACGACTAATATTCCACCAAAGTCGCTATGCTCATATCAGCCCTCTCCTGAAGTCACTTCACTGGCTCCCTATCCCTTTCCGTATACAATTCAAGCTCCTCTTATTGACCTATAAGTGCATTCACTTGCAGCCCCTCACTACCTCTCCACCCTCATCTCTCCCTACACTCCTTCCCAGAAACTCCATTCACTAGGTAAATCTGTCCTAACTGCACCCTTCTCCTCCACGGCTAACTCCAGACTCCGTTCCTTTTATCTTGCCGCACCTTATGCCTGGAATAGACTTCCTGAGCCGCTACGTCAAGCTCCATCTCTGGCTGCCTTCAAATCCGGAATAAAGGCCCACCTGTTTAATGCTGCTTTTGACTCCTAACTTTTCACTTGTTCGTAACCTTTATCTTATCTTCCTCTCTACAATAGTCCCTTATCCCTATGTGTCCTATCTGTCTGTCCTACCCTTATCGATGCCATGATCCGATTATGCTGACTTTTCACAAGTGCACCTAAAACTGCATATGTACTGAAAAACTGAGCATGCACATGTGCCAGCGTTGACAATTCCCTGAGCTGCCGCTGACTACTGAGCTGGGTAGCAGAATTTTAGGTTCTTAGGAGGGGAAGTCTTCAGCTGGTAGAGCTTCAGGATCCCTTCTAGGGAGGAGGGAGGGGGAGAGAGCAGGGGAGGTGGAGAGCACTGAAGGCATTTCATACCCACCCGTTTTATTCTATGCCCACCCAAAATCTTTCCTGTGTCCTACAGTCATGATTCTCTAATATCTTCAAAGTGCCTCACTAACACCAGGTACCAGAAATTGGAAGCAAGTTTTTATTCCATAGAGGGCTTTAAGTACTTAAGGCAGATGAATTGTGGTACAGCACAAGCAATCAAAGTTAAAAGAAGTAAGAAAACAGCATTGATTACCTGAGCTGACCTGCTGGAGCACTGACAGGTCTCTTTCTGTAGGGGAGTGATCTGGTGCTTGATGTGCTCTCTGTGTCTGCTCTTATATCAACACTCTGAACTGATTTAGTCTGATGTGCAGAGCAATCTTGGAACCCTGACCTTCTGAATGCTACTGCAGATTGAAGACAGGAGTGAAGGCCAATGCGAGGTGGTTTAAAAGGGTGCTTTCCATCAGCATTCGAAACTGTTATTTTCACATAGGGAGACCGGAGCCTTCTATGGGATAACATGAGAAAATGATAAAAGAAAAAAAGATTATCCCTCTGTGGTCAGTAACGTGATATAAATAAAATAACTTCTAAAGCCTTGTAGGCAAAATAGACTACCAAAAAAGGCTTGTAAAAATAATACTACAAGAGTACTAAAAATAAGATTACATAAAGGGAAAATATAGACAAAGACAATGGACAACATAAGCAATTATTTACAGCTGAAATGTTCTCAGTATAAAACATCTGAAAATAATTGATTGCAATATCTGTTCATTATTATTGAAAAATGTTGAATATTTTAATAATCACACACAAAAATTCCAACTTAGAAGATCATTTAATCTATTTATTTATTTATTAGGATTTATTTACCACCTATTTGAAGAAATTTACCTAAGGTGACGTACAGCAAAAATCAGCCAAACTGTACATATTACAGTATGACACAATACACATTAAAATATCTTAAATATCATAGGGTGTAAGCAGAAGTGGAAAATATAGACAGATAAGACACCATAACTTAAGTTAGAAAATAGGATGACTAATTTAAAGAAAGCTACAGGGTATGAAGCTGATATTAATCCTTGTGTGCGTGACTAGATAGTTAGTTGCGTCTTCCTTTATAGGCCTGGGAGAAGAGACAAGCTTTCACCTGCTTCCTGAAGTAGAGATAGAGGGGCACTTTCATATAATGTCTAAATGGCATCAGAGATGTTTATCAGAAAGCGTCCAAAATCAAAGGTCTATAATCGAAAAAATAGATAAACAGTTTCAGAGATTTGAAAATACCACAAAATACATCTACAACTAAGACGAACTGGAAGAGAGGCGAAAAATGTCTCCACTGTTCGAAAAATACACCATGTAAAATGTTCAACTGAAAACATCAGCGAGATGTTCCTGTAGTAATGTCTAGATATTCCCGCAACGTGCAACACGTCTATATATAGCTGTGCACATGGAAGAATGTCCCACCCAGAATAAACATGTCTTTCAGGAGAGAGCCAAATTACTCTGTACAGGAGACACAAGTCCTGGTCCGTTTGTTAATGAAGCACAGGAAGCTCCTGTTCAAGTACCACCACCTCCTGCCGCCTAGAAATGTCTCCCTATGAGACAATCAGAGACACCCTGGCAAGGTAAGCATCCAGCATTGCCCCCCAAGAGCACAGCAGCATTCATGTACTGTATATAAGAAAGAATTGGACAAGTTCCTGGAGGAAAAAAAAAATCCAAAGGAACAGTACATTATAGGGGGTGAAGTGCTTCAGTGTATGAAAGAAGAGCAGGACTTGGGGGGTGATTGGATCTGATGATCTTAATGTGGTTAAACGGGTAGAAAAGGCAATGGTCAAAGCCAGAAGGATACTCAGGTGCATAGGGAGAGGAATTGCCAGCAGGAAAAAAGAGGTGATAGTGCCCTTATATAAGTTTCTGATGAGGCCCCATTTAGAATACTGTGTGCAATTCACACCTATGAAAAGATATAAACAGGATAGA